>NC_134486.1:353282590-353582590 GCF_040206685.1 Ascaphus truei
CCACACATAACAACAAATCACACCTCACCTTCACCCTCATAATACACACACTACACTCAAAAACATGCAATTTACAACATGTCTATGACCAACAACACGCACTCACACACACAACATGCGTCATACACACACACATGCCATCACACACGCCACATACACACATGCTCTCACACACACCACACACCATCACACACAACACACACACAAATACACAAACACATGCACACACACACGCACTCAGAAACGCCACACGCCCTCAACCACGCAACACACGTACTCACACACACACACCAACCTCCTCTGCTGATACAACACACAAAACAACACTTCAACATAACCTTAACTACCACACACAACACAACCACCACTAAACAAACACACACACCCAACCCACTGTTCCAATTACCTACCCTTCACCATACACACTACACTGAATACAATGCACATTTACACATCTCACCACCCACTCCCATTGCACATCAACATCCCACCACACACAAACATATACAACAACACAACACCTCTGCTACTAACACACCTAGCACAATAAATCACCTCTTCCTTTCAATAACATATTTTACACAAAACATTACTATTTACACATCTGTCTAATTTATTGCACACAAACACTCAACTAACCAACACTGACACACACACTCACACACCACACACTCACTGTCACATCACACACTCACTCATCCACACACACACCCCACACAATCAACAATCACACACAATAATTACATACACAGTCACCCACCCACCCACCCACTCAGTCACCCACCCACTCAGTAACCCACCCACCCACTCACTTAGTCACTCAAAAACTCACTTAGTCACCCACCCACTCACTCACTCAGTCAAGTCACCCACCCAGTCAGTCACCCAGTCAGTCACCCACCCAGTCAGTCACCCACCCAGTCAGTCACCCACCCAGTCAGTCACCCACCCACCCACCCAGTCACCCATCCAGTCACCCACCCACCCACACACCCACCCAGTCACCCACCCACTCAGTCACCCACCCACTCAGTCACCCACCCACCCAGTCACCCACCCACTCAGTCACCCACCCACTCAGTCACCCACCCAGTCACTCAGTCACCCACCCAGTCACTCAGTCACCCACCCATTCAGTCACCCATTCAGTCAGTCACCCAGTCACCCACCCATTCAGTCAGTCACCCACTCACCCACCCACTCACTCACCCAGTCAGTCACCCAGTCAGTCACCCACTCACCCACCCAGTCAGTCACCCACTCACCCACCCAGTCAGTCACCCACTCACCCACCCAGTCAGTCACCCACTCACCCACCCAGTCAGTCACCCACTCACCCACCCAGTCAGTCACCCACTCACCCAGTCAGTCACCCACTCACCCACCCAGTCAGTCACCCACTCACCCACCCAGTCAGTCAGTCACACACTCACCCACCCAGTCAGTCTCCCACTCACCCACCCAGTCAGTCTCCCACCCAGTCAGTCTCCCACCCACTCTCCCACTCAGTCTCCCACTCACCCACCCATTCAGTTTCCCACTCACCCACCCATTCAGTTTCCCACTCACCCACCCATTCAGTTTCCCACTCACCCACCCATTCAGTTTCCCACTCACCCACCCATTCAGTTTCCCACTCATCCACCCATTCAGTTTCCCACTCACCCACCCATTCAGTCTCCCACTCACCCACCCATTCAGTCTCACACTCACCCACCCATTCAGTCTCACACTCACCCACCCATTCAGTCTCACACTCACCCACCCATTCAGTCTCACACTCACCCACCCATTCAGTCTCACACTCACCTACCCAGTCTCACCCAAAACCACCCACCCAGTCACTGACCCCACCCACCCACTCACCGACCCCACCCACCCACTCACCGACCCCACCTACCCACTCACTGACCCACCCAGTCACCGACCCCAGTCACTGACCCACCCAGTCACCGACCCTGAAAAAGTCACCCAGTCACCGACCCACCCACCGACCCAAACTCACCCACCCACCCACCAACCCAGAGTCACCCACCCACCCACCTACCCAAAGTCACCCACCGACCCAAAGTCACCCACCGACCCAAAGTCACCCACCCACCAACCCAAAGTCACCCACCCACCGACCCAAAGTCACCCACCCACCGACCCAAAGTCACACACCCACCGACCCAAAGTCACACACCCACCGACCCAAAGTCACCCACCTACCGACCCAAAGTCAAACCGACCCAAAGTCACCCACCCAGTCACCGACCCAAAGTCACCCACTCAGTCACCAACCCACCCACCCACTCAGTCAAGTGTCACCCACCCACCCACACAGTCACCCACACACTCAGTCAACTCAGTCACCCACCTAGCTGTCAAGGGGGGGGGGAAGCCTAACCCTGTCGTACGCCCCCCCCAAAATTACATCCCGGGCAACGCCGGGTCTCTCAGCTAGTTGTATATAAATATACTCAGTGAAAAAGCGTAAAATATTCTAAATTACGATAATTGGAAGTAGTGCAGCTCCGTTAAAACCAGATTTTCTTTTTCCAATCATCTTAACAAATACAGGGCGCAAGAAATCCAAAGTGTTCCAGGATAAATGTGTTGTAACAAAAGTTTAAAATATAGTGCTACTGTACAATGTTTAAAGTGACCAACCAATGCGAGAGTAAATGTGGATTATCTCACGTTGAGAGAGAAAATCAAGTGTTTGGTACAAGGTGTGTAGCCCTCCTAAGGCAAACAGTAGGCCTTCAGTGGATCTTCAGGGGTACAGGAAAGAAACTCCCAATTTTCCTACTGTTTGCCTAGGAAAGTTTCTGAGCTGATTTTTGTGTTAGGTGTAGGCGTGCTACCCAGTTCTTCTCACTGCAGTACAAGTTTGGATTTACAGATATATAGATTTTTGTGATCTTTGAAGACCTTTTTGTGAGCAACCTCAATCAGAGGGTGAGTTCCGGGTGGTAAAAACATAAATAGAAATTTGTTTGTGAGGGGCAATTTTGCATTTTATTGATGTCCAGCAAGATTGGAGTTAGCCTAAAAAAATATAATAATTATATAAGGCAGCAGAAGAACAAGCACTGCTCAGCACAGCAGGTAGAATATGGGACATTAACATATTCTGGACATTTACTTTTGAAAGGTTTTAGGCTACAGCTATAAAGACAGAACAGAGTAGCACATTGCATGGGATATTAATGGAAGGAAAGACATGGATGATAATTCATTAAAGCAAGCAGGATGGGGTACTTATTAATATTGTCTGCCTGTAAGATAGGCGGTTGGTGGCCGCTGTGTGAATTGATTTGTACAAGGAAGTAGGGTTTATATTTTTAAACTGTAGAAGTACTTGTGGGAAATATCTTATAATTTTTCTTATAATTAGGGGGCATTGGCTACATATTTTGTCTTGCTAGATAATATTTATATAAAGATATACATATATCTGTATATTTATATATCAACAGGGCACACACTGATGGTCAAAAATAAGTATATTGGGTGTGCATTGTCCGAAGGATAAGTATAAAGGTACAATAAAGTACAGGCATCCAAGATCCTGCGGTATCCTACTAAGGAGAGGACCACATATGATCACCCCATTCTACTTGTTGCCACAGTTTTGGAGATGCACTTGTTTATTGGGAAAATGTGAGTTCCAGTTCTAAAGAACTCATCATCACAGAGAAACACCCCCACTGTTGAAATCTTTATTACACTATGTTATATTTCTATTTTTTCACATATAGAACATTTTGATCTGCGCTCCCCTACATGCTAACAATAATTCATAAATAAATCACATGAATTACTACTTTAAGATCTCACATTGGGCCATATTTACTAAGTGGTGCTAAGCCATAAGACACCTTTTAGTGTTGGCAGACACCGTATTGCCCAGTTAAATAAATGTACTATAAGGTATCTTCGGGTGCTCAATGTAAATATGAGCCATTTCTTAAAGTCAAGAGAGTATGGCCCATATATATTAAGCGGTGCTTCCATAAGAAGCCATTTCCATGTCAAATGAATAGGCCATAAGAATTTGTCTAGCACCAAATGAAAATGAATGGAATAGCACTGCTTAGTAAAATAGCCCGGTATCTTAATTAAAAAATTTGCAACATTGGTAGAAAAAAAAATTCCGATTTACTCACTGATGAATGTACATATAATACAAAGATACAAAGTAGCAATCGTTTACATTATAGAGCAATTCCAATATTTAGCAATTGACTTCAACAAATATTAACAGAGCCTGCCAGTTGATGAAACAGTTCTTATAAGAACGGCAATACCCTGTCAGTATTTGAGGAGAATATCAATGTCATTCTTGCATGGCATGCTCAATTCCTTCCTGACAGCTAAGAGAACATGACTTAAATCCCATATTTGTTCATTTATTTTAAGGCAAAGCTAAAAAAAAACTAAAAATGTAGTAATTTCACATTGAGTGACTTGCTTCCCCTGAGTTTAAGGTCACACACTGACTCATTCAGGAAACCAGGGATAATTGCACTTGGAAAGTAGCACCAAAATGTCATCCTCTCTTAAGTAGAACACGGTTATCCTAGTGGAAACAAGCTCCTTTCCCCTCTTTGTTTTTAAACCAGAACCTATTTCTGAAAAAAAGGTGTTGTACATTTCACAATCACACGTGCACAAAAACTAGAAATAAAGAGAAAAAAATATAAGCCAAAGGAAAATGTGCAAAGAGAGCAGGGGGTACAAAGGATCAGTTTTAGAATTGGGTGAATCGGTACATACAGAGCAGGTAATAAGTCATAATAGAAAACATGGCAGACAGTAAACAAAAAGAGCATTATAAAGCAATACCCTTTAAAATGCATTAGCAGTTAAATTTATGTGTATGCAACCTTGTTATAATAACATTTAGAATTTCCAAAAATTGTATGAGACAAAGTTATTAGTTATTTTTATTTTATATAGATATATAGTTACATAGTTGCATAGTAGATGAGATTGAAAAAAGATGTGTCCATCAAGTTCAAGTGCTCTCCATCAAGTTCAACCTATGCTAAATTTAGACAGATACTTTATCCTATATCTGTACTTACAGTATATTGATCCAGAGGAAGGCAAACAAAAAACCCCAATGAAATATCATCCAATGATATCTCATAAGGGGAAAAATACATTAATTCCTGACTCCAATAATTGTCAATCTGATTACTCCCTTTATCAACATTCTACACATGTTTACTTATTTGGTAAATCCCTGTATACTTTTACTTTCTAAAAAGACGTCCAACCTTTTTTTGGAACAAATCTATTGTATCTGCTATCACAGTCTCCATGGCTAAGAAATTTCACATTTTAACTGCCCTTACTCTAAAGAGCCCTTTCCTTTGTTGCTGGTAAAATCTCCTTTCTTCCAACCTTAAGGGATGGCCCCATGTCCTTTATACTGCCCGTGGGATAAATAGTTCTTTTGAAAGCTCCTTCTACTGTCCCTGAATATATTTGTATATAGTTATCATATCCCTCTTAGATGCCTCTTCTCTAATGTAATAAATCTAATTTAGCTAGCCTCTCCTCATAAATGAGATTGTCCATCCCCTTTATTATTTGGTGGCTCATCTCTGCACTCTCTCTAGTTCTATAATGTATTTTCTAAGGAGTGGTATGGAACCATATTCAAGGTGTGGTCTTACTACTTTATAAAAGTACATAATTATGTTTACTTCCCTTCCATCCATTGCTCGTTTAATGCAAGATAAAATCTTGTTTGCATTTGCAGCTACAAGCATGCTTAATTCCTTCTCCATCAAGGATTCCCCTAATTTATCCCCATTTAATCTGTAAATTAAAAAAAACTGTTTTCTCTTTTGGTTTTGCCAGAACTCAATTGTTTTTGGTATTTGATATGCCAAACAAATGAATGGAAAAATGTTATGGAAAAATGTAAACTTGAACTTTTGTGCATAAATCTGCTAGTTTTCTGTTTTGAATTCCAAAGTTGGTACAGTCTATAAAAAGCCAAACCCTGAAAATGAGTTCAACATTACTGAAGCTACTATTATACAGGCATACCCCGCATTAACGTACGCAATGGGACCGGAGCATGTATGTAAAGTGAAAATGTACTTAAAGTGAAGCACTCCCTTTTTCCCACGTATCGATGCATGTACTGTACCTCAATCGTCATATATGTGCATAACTGATGTAAATAACACATTTGTAACAGACTCTATAGTCTCCCTGCTTGCGCACAGCTTCGGTACAGGTAGGGAGCCGGTATTGCTGTTCAGGACGTGCTGTCAGGCGCATGCGCGAGCTGCTGTTTGCCTATTGGCGACATGTACTTACTCGCGAGTGTACTTAAAGTGAGTGTACTTAAACCGGGGTATGCCTGTACAGTAGTATATTGAGCTTCAGTTAAGTCAATCAAAAGAAGCTCCTTGGGGAGCGCATACGTGACCCGTTCTAAGATGGATGTCTGAAGCGGAGATATTGGAGCAGTAGGACCAATTTAGGAATAAGCAGCAGAACAACTGAGCCAAGCGATGGCCAAAATGGTAGTAAACCTACCTTAATACCCAAGGATGGCTCTGGAGCAGCAAGAGGACAAGATATTTTTCCAGAAGAAATATCAGCCGTGAGGTATGCAGCCAAGTTTCCAAAAAGAAAGACATAGCAGATCTATATAGCAACTTAAAAATGTTGTGCCATCAGTAGCTGAAAAATGCTTTAAAATATATAACAACTGATGTAAACTTTCTAGGTGATCACACAAACATACTAGAACACAAAGTAGATGAGGTTCTTAATAACTAAACAGTAATGATAAAGTCTAAAATGGCTGACTGTAAGAGAGTGAAGGAGTTAACTCCCCTTATAAGGCAGGAAACTACACTCTGGTGTCAGGTTTCCTACCAGAGCTTCCTGAAGTGTGTGAAATTAACTGATTGAACAGGGTTTAAAAGGCAGGAAGTAACTGCTAGTCAGAGTCCCTGTTGGAGTCCCTGTTAGAGTTCCGGTTTCTGGTCTGCAGGAGAGAAGGGTCACAGAGGATTGCCTGTGACCCAGCTAGGATTCACACCAGCAACAACAGAGCTCCAGCCTGCAGAGATCCAGGCTTCTTGCTTACCAGAGAGATTTGCCTGGGAACAGTGGGGAACCCAATGCTCCACACCACAGAGAAGCCTGCACAGAAATAGGGTAAGGGACTTCCTGGGAGCAGCAGGACTGCAACACCTGCATTTGATATTTGCCTGGAGAAACCGAAGATGACTGACCAGCATACTAAGATAAGACTTTCATATACATTGTTCCCTGATAGTACTGTATGTTATGTGTTTTAGACTGGGAACAAGCCTATACAGCCAGTCAGATAGTACTGTTTATTTAGTCTCCAAAGTGGAGTAGCCTTTCTTTTTATGCTTTGTGTTTTGCCTTAAAGGGGACAGTGTGCCCAATGTGTTGTTGTTGTTTGTGGAGAAATAAACCACTCAACATTTTGGTTCACCCTAAAATGCATGTGTGGACTCTTAACTGACCTCACCTAGAGGCTGCTCAATCACACTGACCTATAGGACAAACAGGAAGATGTGGAAAATCTAGCAAGAAGGAACAACCTAAGATTTAGGAATGTACCAGAGTCAGTACTAGATCTAGACTCTGCCCTGACAGACTGGATTCAGATCCTGCTCCTCCTGCCTCCTATGCTGGTTCTATACAGAGCTCATAGAGTACTCTGGCCTATACCACAGGCAGGAGAGAAAGCAAGGGATGCGGTAATCTGGTAACACTATTTCAAAACAAAAGTAGCAGTCCTAACCCTAGCAAGACGGAATAACGGGATCCAATGAGGGGAAGATCAGATCGCAGTTTATAATGATCTAGCGTCATCAACCCTGATGCGATGGATGGCCTTGAAGCAGGTTACGCAGACCCTATGAGAAAATCGGGTTCGATTCATTTTGCCTCATAGCAGCTAAAAATGGAATGCAGGCATCCATGAGAGACCCTGCAGAATTAGCAGATTTCCTGGATCGACTGGGACTGAAGCAATCAAAGCCCACAGCTCTTAGAAGATGCAGACCCCTAACCATCAAACCGATATGAAGAGGAGCTTGAGGGAGATTGTCTCCACGCAGAAGATCTGCAAGCGAGAACCAGCAACCTGAGACTTTTCCCAAAACCAACTAATTGAATAGGCCAATTGGAGCACCCGTAAAATATTTGGCCATCTAAAGGATGCAGCAGGACTATCAATTAACCAGCTTAAGCTGTCTGTCTCAAGTGTTATAATATTGAGTTTGAGAGTACTAATTCCAGCTGAATGATGAAGATTGTCTATATGTATGTAAATCAGTTATATTACATAGTCTAAATGCATTTCTTGTTGGTTATATATTAATAGGTTGTAACTAACAATAGAAAGCTGCGGGTAAATCAAAGGTAGAAAAGATAAGAGGGAAACAAGGAAGGAGTTTTTTTTTTTTTAAAGGAAAAAAATATATATATGTATATATATATATATATATATATATATATATATAAATACATATATAATGGGACCACTGTTCAAGCCCTCAGGCGGATTCTACAAAATTAGCATGTATAAGAAGTACGTGCCAGGATGACATCACCATGCTCTTCCAAATTATTTCACTTTATGGGTAGTGAAAAAGTTAACCAAGGATGTGTTAGATTCCTGGATTATTCCCCCGCCCCTCCCCCACCATATAGTTTATATCCCACTAAAGCTTACTTATTATTATTATTATTTTTGAAAATGTTTAAACCTGGTTGCAACTACCACAATAATACAGCCCAGAGAGCAGGCTTCAGACAGGGAAACTCACAAGGGACCACCTAGATTACAGGAGAAGTTCGCCAAAAGATAGCTAAGTAAATATGACATTAGGAATAATATCACACAACACCAACAGTTTGAATAATGGCACCAAGAGAAAGTTAGCAATGTCAAATTATAAAAGTTTAAGGGGTGATATCTTATTTCTACAGGAGATGCACTTTAACGCAAAATCTACTCCAACATTCTCTGATAAATAATATCCCTAAGTACTACAGCATCTGCAGAAGTAAAAAATAAAGTGGAGTAGCTATATCAATAGGGAAAAGTTGCCCATTGAAAGTAGAAAAGGTTAAGGCTGTGCGTATAGTGCCCACGACGGGCGATGGCGCCGCCGCCCAAAAAACAAATACATTGCCGCCGCGTGAGCTTATAGTAAGCACGACAGCGGCAATGTGACAGAGCGTCGCGGACTTTGGAATCCGGGAATATTTGATTTTTCAAGGGCTGTCGCCTCAGGTGACAGCCCCTGAACAAATCAAATGCCCAGAAGCCCGCGCCGCCGCAAAGCGAAATATAACTTACGCTAGCAGCGACGCATGACGTCACCCGTCCCGTCGTGTCACCGGTCGTGGGCACTATACGAGCGGTCTCAGAAAGGTTGCACATAGGTAGTGTGCAATTATCCTTCACACTATGGGAGGCTCAAAAGGCTGTGATCAGAGGTAAACTCATAAGTATCGCTGTATACAGAAATAAAGAGATAAAATTGTAAAGCTATAGGAGCTGCACAAACAAAATTATTTAGATTCAATTGGAAAGGAATTGTCAGATCTGAGAGCAGAATTTAATATATGCCTGTCCAATAAAGTGGAACAGTCCATGACGGGGACAAGGCAATTTTTTTTGGAAAAAGCTAAAATGACAGACTCGATGTTCGCAGCTAGACTGCGCAATAACTGAGCTCAATCAAGAATTGCAAGCAATAGAAAGGGAAATGGGGACTGCACATCTACCCACAGTTGATAGCGAATTAATTTACAGTACAGAGTTCTACAGAGCATTATATAATGAAAAGAAGGTGGTCAAAGGAAGGGACCTTAAGGCTAAATAGAGAAGCTATCTAGAAAAAGCAGAGCTCCCTAGACTATCCCCACGGGAAATAACATCTCTATCTCTATCAATATCACAAGAAGAAATATCTGAAACGATAAAAGGTCTGAAAAATTTCAAGTTGCCGGCCCAGGCGGCATATTCAACCTTAATTATAAAAAACTCTCCCATATTTGAGTCCCACATTTTCTAACTCTTTTTAACAAAATATTAGAGGGAGAGAAATTCACCCAGTCCATGCTAGAATCAAAGATAATATTGATTTGGAAGAAAGGTAAAGATCCGATACATTGTAAAAGTTACAGACCAATCTCAATCATTAATAGTGACCTAAAAATCTTCTAAAAAATTCTGGCTACTAGACTGAATTTATATCTCGTCAGACTAACAGATGCAGACCAGGTGGGGTTTGTACCAGGGCATCAGGCGGCGGATAACACTAAGAGCGTGATAGATCCGATTCATATATCAAAATAATACCATGTACCATCAATGCTCCTAGCATTGGATGCAGAGAAGGTTTCTAATAATATTCATTAGGGTTATATGTTTGAGGCACTTAAAGGCGTTTGGTATTAGAGGCAAGTTTTTCGCTGCTAAATCCGCCCTGTTCCAAAATCTTACACCTAAGGTCTGTTAACTCAACATTTATTTCTTTATTTATTTATAAAATGTTTTACCAGGAAGTAATACATTGAGAGTTCCCTCTCGATTTCAAGTACGTCCTGGGCACAGAGTTATGATGACAAATACATGGTTACAAAAACCTAGTTACATTAAGTGAACAGGGTTATACATTATATACAAGTCATTGCGTGCATAGTTAAAGATAATATATATTAAAATGTGAGACAGCTTTACTTTTGAAAGAACTTAGACTGGTGGCGGATGTGAGAGTCTCCAGTAGATTGTTCCAGTTGTGGGGTGCATGGTAAGAGAAGAAGGAGCGTCCGGATACTTTGTTGAACCTTGAACATTCCAACTGATATAATTTTGATCAAGATTGGCACACAACAGGGATGCCCCCTATTACCCCTTCTGTTTGCCCTAGCGATAGAACTATTAGCGGCTCATGTCAGACCGAACAAGGACATAAGAGGGATACAGGTGAAGCAGAAGGTGTACAAATTGTTGCTGTTCGCTGATGACATTCTTCTGATGCTGTCTAGCCCACTGACATCCCTGTCAAATTTATTCAGCAATCTGTAAGTGTTCCAAACATTATCAAAATGTAAAATGAATAATGATAAGTCAAAGGCTCTGAATATAAATATCCCACACAACAGGTAAAACTCTTAACCATTAACTTTTATTTCAAGTGGAAACCCCAATCCATAAAGTAACTCAGCATCTTTTTAACCAACTCACACGCGACCATACAGTATATGAGGTCACTATCATGCAATTATAAAAAATTTAAAAAAAAAGATCTGGTGGAATAGTACAGATACCATATATCTAGGATAGGTAAAGTTAATTCTGTGAAAATGAATTTGCTTCCAAGATTCCTCTATATGTCCCATACCCTCCCAATACCAGTCAAGATAAGAGATATCTAAGAATTACAACAACATATTACTAAATTTGCCTGGAACAACAAAGAATGAGAATTAAAAGATCTATACATTACAAACCCACGTTAAGTGGAGGCCTAGTCTTACCGCAATTAATCCAGTACTATAGAGCAGCACATACTGTATAAGCCAACTGATTCATTGGCATTCTAAAAAATATATAAAAAAAATGAGTGGTAATAGAATCAGCAATTTTATCAAGTTCAAATATAGATACAGTATGTTGTAATGATTCCCCAGGCTCTTAGTACACATGGAGTCCATCTCCCACTCTCTAAGAATGTGAGACTCATTGAAATATAAATATGAACTGACTAATGTTTATTCCCAGATGCTACCTTTGTTTGAGAACAAGGATTTCGCCCCAGGCCTGGAGCCTACGGCCTTCAAAGAATGGAATAAGGGGTGAGTAACCTTCATCTCCCCATACATCCTTAATTCTTGTATCAAAAGCTTTGATACATTGGCAAGAGAACTAGAGCTACATCACTAACTTTTTTTTTTAGATACCTCCAGATAAGAGATTTTACACAAACCAAATCCCCTTATGCAAGTTTCACAACATGTCATGTGTCTCAATGAGGGGACTCAGAAAAGTCAGATCTTAATAATAATAATAATAATCCCAATAATGATTGATGTCAGGCATAGAGAACCAATAAAACCCAAATTCATGCAGAGATGGGAAGAAGACATATGAGAGGAATTAGATCAAGAATGCTGGGATGATACATTTGAGTGGATAGCAAAAAGCTCCATATGTGTAATGATTAAGGATAATGAGTTTAAAATGCTCCATCAATATTATTTTACCCCCTAAGGCTATCTACCCGTACCTTCTTTAAGAACAGCTACCTGCTATGCGTTAGCAGGTGTGACCAGCAGGGTTCCATCCTACATGTATGGTAGAGATGTCCAAAGGTCACAAGACTATGGGAAGATACCCATAATATTATACAAAAGGGCACTGCAGATTACCTTCCCCCTAAACCCCGGGACAGAACTACTGTGTAAACCAGTGAAACAACTTGGAAAATATGAAAACAGACATGTGGCCCATATATATTCTGCCTCTACATGAGAAATAGCAAAAGCATAGAAACCTGAGCAAGAGTCAACCCTTGAACAGGTGAAGGTCAGATTATGGACTATATGTCTGATGGAAAAATTGACAGGGTTACAGAATGATACAGTCTAGAAATTCCTGAAAATCTGGGAACCAGGAGAAATTAAATTGGGCATCTGAATTTTCCCAGAGCAATACTACAAATTTAGATAGGTAAAAAATAAGGGGAACCTAGCTGGCTGCCACATGACAGTATCGCTACATCTCAACAGGCCAGACATGCAACCATAACAAAATGTGGAACTAAGACTGTAATACACCAAATAGCATAACGAGGATTTCTTATTTTCTTATTCGCAACTTATTTTCAGTTCAGTGATTAACCATTTAAATATATCTGTATCCTTACATTTTGTAACCATGTCTAATCCTAATATATATGTAAATATACTTAAATTATTTTCTCATATCCACTCACCATTTGTATCCCATTTTAAGTTCTGTACCAACCCCCTCCCCATCAAATCAAGTAATTGTTGAAAATACAATAAGAACAAGTTTAAAAAAAGAAGCTCCTTTTACTGGTAGCTAATAATATCAACTCACTTATTCTTGTGGTTGTGGTATTTCCTAATCATCTACTGTATGTGAAGCTAGTATTTAAATGTATTCATTAAAAAGGGCACAGGGCAGAAACAATTTTCAAAGAGTAATCTACATTCTCAGTAATTTATTTAAAAATCATCCCACTGACTGACTTTTCCCCACATGTACCAAACTTGTTGTTCCATTTTCTTACATATAGCACAGCTTTTTAGGCAAGAAAGTTAACGTCACATTAGACCTGGCAGACTTTTTGACGCAGATTGAAAGGTGAAAAAGTGAAATGCAGAGGTGCACAATTTGATACATCTCAATATAATGGGTATGATATTTAACTGCTCTGTAACTCCTCCTTCAAACACTCCACAAAAATAAAACTGATCTAAAAACTGGAGCAAAGCCCTTGATACAGTACATTGACACCAAGAGGTACAACACAAAAATGACACAGGTTGCTCCAATTTCTTTCCAAAATTGCCATGGCACATACAGACCTTTAATGTTTTAAGTTAAGATTGAGATATATGATTTTCAGCTCTGATGTTACAGTATGTGTTTCTGACTGGAATAACAAGACACAAAATAAAAGGAAATCCATGTCTGAGTGTAGAAACATTTGATGCTATGCACCTGTTCTGACAAAGAAGCTATACGTGTGCAATGCACTTCCAATACATTGAATGCAGCCAAACATAAGCTAACAATTATGTGTAGCGCCTGATCAATGTAAAAGCAGGAGCCACGGGCACATGGATTTGGAGAAGATCACATCCCCCAATTGTTCAACCCTTGCACAATAGTCTAGATGTCCTTCCATGCGGTCAATGCAATTTCATATGTAACTCGAAAACGTGGCAAAAAAGAAAGACAAATTTTAGAAGCATCACATCTGTGTCAGGGATTCAGAATTCTCCAAATATACTGTATGATCTCTGCCATAATCTGTGAGCACTATAGTATATGCCTCAATGCTGGATCGATTCCTTAGCCTGTCCCTGAAGAAGACTAAATTCCACAAAGGCTAAAGTAAACATAATTTGTGGGTTCAGAAGAGGAGAGAAAAAAGATAGAGACATGACCACAGAAAAAAAAAAATGAGATTAAAACCAGGTGTTGTTTCTGAGGCTTTGCGTTCCAACAGCTGCATACAGCAAAGTGTTTCGATACATTTGGTGGGTACCTGAGCATTTGAAGTTTCTGCTGCTGCTGCTTGCCTGCTGGATTGAGCTGAATGGAGAAAGTAACAGTGCTGTGCCCGCAGAGACAATCTTGCACCTACAAGAAATTGAGAAAAGCTCATGGTGACCCTGACTTAAATTCCAATCCAGTTTTACATCGTCATACTTAACGGAACAAAAACTTCAAAATATTCATAGTATTTTTGTAATTCTGTGACAAACCTCTTTATATCAGCAATAGAGAAAACAACTTATATTTGTGGAATCATACAATGTGAGTATGTTTTACTGTGAGTACAATTAACATGGGGGCTCAGTTAAATTCCTAGGGAGACAGAAACACTTATTTGTAGGTATGTGATTGGGTACTGGGAGGGTATCGCATATTTCTACCTCATGATCAAAATAGACTGCTGAATAGAGACTGTGACACCAAGTGCCAGTCGAGCCTCACTGAAAACCTGAAGACATGTTTAAGAGTTATATTTCTATATTTGTAATTATGCCAGGTACTAAAAATATACTTTGACTCCACAGAGAAGTCTATCAACATTACATACATATATTGCATACAGGAATGGGATAATGTGCATTCTGACTTATTTATTGATCGGTTAATTTACTTAGTGCTATTTTGATGCTATCACTTTTGTTTCAGCTTTTACATCTCTCATACTGTAGGATGGGTATAGACTAAATGCAGTCTGGAATGCACCAGTGCTACAGTAAAGATCCAGCCCTAGGTGAACAGAAGGATCACATGACACGTTTCCTTCTTCTAAAGATGTTATAGTCTCTTTCAAGGTTGTATCCTCCCTAGCTCAGTACAGACTGGGAATCATCTCAAGTGACTTCTCATAAGAGATCTTTTTGATGCTGGTGATGAAGTCTTCTATCTTGAAAAGTGGACAAACTGCAAATTACAGGTACTGTATGCTACAGAAGAGCTAGAGTGATACATAAATAGGAGACACTTCTACTATGGTACATAAATAATAAGAAGTACACCTATAATTCAGAATACAGATTTATCTCACTATCCATTATGGGTTTGGCAAAGTAGATGGTGTTCTTACTTTAAACCAACCAGATTGTGTATCATTAAAGTAGTTTCATTTTACACTACATAGACCATGAACAAAAAATTATACCTTATATTACATTTTAAACAATGTGTGATAGGAACACCCTGATAATAATTATACCAAGAGGCATACCTACACCTCTGATATCCTTTACATTATGCTATATTTCCTTCAGGTAAGTATATACCAATAGTACAGTATGTAAAACCTGATTACCTAGTAAAACATTTGAGATTAAAATCTGCCTTCAAATTCTGCACCTGTATTTTATTCATTGATGAAATGTCAATTTTAAACGACTCTTACCAAGGACAGAAAGAACATAGTGATCACAACTAGTGAGCAGCATACTACTTTTCCCAAGAGGCTATCAATCACAGTCCTTATATTACAAACACATCTTAATCCAGAATTCAGGATGACAAATATTTATAGTCATCATTTCTTTATTAAGAAACAGAGAAAAAAATAACAAAACTCTGTCGTCGCCCCCCCTCCCCCTACCCAGGAGTACGACATAAAAGAGACGGTCTGCACAAAGCTCTTCTTTACTTCAAATATAGCCTCTCCCAACAAAAGGAAAATGATGCTGTTTTGCATATGCATCAACCCAACAATAGAATTAGGGATGGAGGAATGCTGCCAGTCAAATTAATATCTGACAGCACATGCTAGCTTTGCACACATGCTTCTCTGTGATAGTGTGAAATATGGTAGAAGATAATGGGATGTATGGTAAGAACTATAAAAATAACCACATTATCTGTTGCAGTAATAAATCAAACTGGGCACTTTTTGTGTCTAGGATGTTTTACTGCACTCTAGCACAGGGGTGGCCAACTGCAGTCCTCAAGGGCCACCAACAGATCAGGTTTTAAAGATATCCCTGCTTCAGCACATGTGGCTCTATCAGCGGTTCAGTCAACGACTGTGCTGCAGCAGAGATATTCTTAAAATCTGACCTGTTGGTGGCCATTGAGGAGTGGAGTTGGCCACCACTGCTATAGCAAGAGCCATCCTTACCATAGGTTTACATAAGAAAGGAGCATGGGAAAACACAGTCGTTACAATGACAAATGACTTGTATTCAAGCAGTAATTTTTTTAGTCATCATTTACCCATATATTAGGAACAGGCATGCATTTTCATGGTTAATAACTTGATTAAGGCTCTCCCCAGTTGTGATCATGCATGCTACACCTTATTTATGATATTATCAACATTCACGTGTATTGTAGAAGAGAGAACAAACATAGATAAAGATGGATTGGAACAGGCCAGGAAACACAGCTCATCCAGAATTTGCCATGGATGTTTTGGATCTTTTGGGGTATGAGAGTCCGAATGTTATTGAAATTATTACTGATCAGCTCTTGATACAGTAGATATAAGCTGTGTAACAACATTATAGTGGAATGCAAGGACGTATGTTGGATTTGTATGTACAGTGTATGGTGAGCCCCCCAAAAAATGGGATGTGAGAGTGAAAGAGCGTGTGATGTGATGTTGTGTTAGAAAATATAGTATGCTGCGTTTTGTATTGTATTGTATGTCTTTATTTATATAGCGCCATAAATGTACATAGCGCTTCACAGTAGTAATACATGTGGTAATCAAATAAATAACAGATAATATAAATAACAGATCATGGGAATAAGTGCTTTAGACATAAAAGTAACATTAAGGAAGAGGAGTCCCTGCCCCGAGGAGCTTACAGTCTAATTGGTAGGTAGGGAGAACGTACAGACAGTAGGAGGGAGTTCTGGTAAGTGCGTCTGCAGGGGGTCAAGCTTTATGTATCATGTGTTCAGAATATCCACAGTTATTCATATGCTTCTTTAAGCAAGTGTGTCTTAAGGTGGGTCTTAAAGGGGGATAGAGAGGGTGCTAGTCGGGTACTGAGGGGAAGGGCATTCCAGAGGTGTGGGGCAGTCAGTGAAAAAGGTTTAAGGCGGGAGAGGGCTTTAGATACAAAGGGGGTAGAAAGAAGACATCCTTGAGAAGAACGCAAGAGTCTGGATGGTGCATAACGAGAAATTAGGGCTGAGATGTAAGGAGAGGCAGAAGAGTGTAAAGCTTTAAAAGTAAGGAGAAGAATGGAGTGTGAGATGCGAGATTTGATCGCAAACCAGGAAAGGGATTTCATGAGGGGAGATGCTGAGACAGATCTAGGAAAGAGTAGAGTGATTCTGGCAGCAGCGTTTAGGATAGATTGTAGAGGAGACAGGTGAGAGGCAGGAAGGCCGGACAGCAGAAGGTTACAGTAATCAAGACGGGAGAGAATGAGGGCCTGAGTCAAAGTTTTAGCAGTCGAGCAACAGAGGAAAGGGCGTATCTTTGTTATATTGCGAAGGAAAAAGCAACAGGTTTTAGAAATGTTTTGAATGTGAGGGGCGAATGTGAGAGGGGAGTCGAGTGTGACCCCCTAGGCAGCGTGCTTGGGCTACTGGGTGAATGATCGTAGATCCAACAGTAATGTGGAAGGAGGTAGTAGGGCCAGGTTTGGGAGGAAGTATGAGGAGCTCTGTTTTAGCCATGTTGAGTTTAAGGCGGCGGAGGGCCATCCAGGATGATATAGCAGAAAGACATTCAGAAACTTTGGTTTTACAGCAGGTGCAAGGTCGGGTGTTGAAAACATCTTTATTTCGGGTGTATGGATATCTTAATTTATATAGCACCAAATGTACTCAGTGCTTTACAAAGACAATACAGGCAGTCCATGTTTTACAACGCTTCGTTTTACAACGAATGGCTTATCCAACGCTATGCAATGCATACCTATGTTCATTTTTACAACGCCAAAATGGCTTATCCAACGCTCTTACGACGCTTTGCAACGTTGTTTATGTGTATGTGTGTGTATACACATACACATAAACAACGTTGCAAAGCGTCGTAAGAGCGTATATATATATATATATATATATATATATATATATAATTATACTATATAATATATTATTTATTATGTTATATTATATATATAATACAGTATATACACTATACAATTTATGTGTGTGCTGCATATCTTATTGCCTGCATAAAATATTTGGTGTATTTTAGTGTTAAAAATGCCTTCAGGAACGGAACCTTTCATTTAAACAGTGTTCCTATGGTAAAATGTGTTTCTCTTTACAACGTTTCGCTATCCAACGCCATTTTGAGTAACGCATTGTGTTGGATAACCAAGGACTGCCTGTACAGTACAGGGAATTATAATAATACAATAAGCGCTGCAAAATCAGATAATAGGAAAGGAAATCCCTGCACCGGAGAGCTTACAATCTAAGTGATATGTTGGGAGACTTACAGAGACAGCATATGGCCTATTCAAGTCAAAGACAAGATCTACATTAGTAATATAATTCCAAATCAAGTTAATCTTACCACTAAAAAGTGATTATTTGAATGGCATATGCAGTATTCTAATGGAAGCTGCAGGTTTTAATGGACTTAACTATTTCCATGCCAGAAAAGGTTAATTAGTTATTTTAATGTGTACCCACAGATGTGCATACAGTATTTAAGTCTATGAACGAAAAGTGTACTTATACATGCCTGGCTGAAGGAGTGACGGACTGAGGTACTGACTGAGAACAATGACTGAAGTCTGAGTTTGGACCTGGTTCAAATCCTGGTGTCAGCACTTTCTGACCTTGGTCAAGTCACTTTATCTCCCTGTGCCTTAGGCACCAAAAACATAGGTTATAATCTCATCTGGGCAAGGTGTATGTAAAAAATCTTACTGCACACTGTGCTGTAATTGTGAAGTACTTTGAGTCCCATTGGGAGAAATGTGTTATATGACAAAGTTATTATTACTATTGTATTTAATATCTATGCTTGAATTCTTTGCTGCTTAAATAGTTTTTTTATTTAAAGCGAGATTAAATAATAAGGGAGGTATGGGTTCATGAAATTGCAATGCAACTTGATATAAAGGAGTAGTAAAATGACACAGACATCATCACACTACCTTTTATATGCTTATAAAGTTTAATTGCATATACAGTACATGAAATTAAATCATGTGCTAAAAATCTGAATGCCAGTGATAGAGTCTCAGAAACCATTTAGAATTGTACTTGATGGTTATATTTTTGTTGTTGTCCGATTAAGTACACGTTAAATACACTGCCCATTGTTTGGTATGTCCGGTTTCAACATGTACTGGTATGATAAACTCTAGATAGAATCTCCCAGGAGATGGTATGGATAACAGCAGGGTTAATATGTGGTAATGGATAAGCGTTTTCTTTCACATCAAGTGAGATAAAAACGTGCTAATACCATCTAGAAAGTGATTAGGGCAATCAAGCGTTGAGTTTACTCTTTAAAATATGCTGTATGCTGTATGAATGTCTAGCATTTATGTGGGGTTGTTTATCCCCATAAGATGCTCCTCTATTCCAACGTTCTAAACTAATGAAGATGACATCTATGTACAAGCAATAGAAATACCTGCAGGAAGAATGCCATGTGTGTCCTTGCTTTTACTTGAATGGGTGTGCTGTGGGTGCATACAGTATGTGTGCTGTGAGCTGCTAGCAATCTGTACAAACAAACCAGCAAGGTCAATTTTTCCAAATACAGTTCCATTTCTTGTACTGTTAATTAAAGCCAGATTAGTGCAACTGTGTAGCCACAATTGCCCGGTGCCAAACGTATGTCATGTATTCATTTTGAAATTCTAAGTAGTTTTCAATTTCAGGAAGAATGATTGCTATAAAACCGTTTAGAATAGTGTTGTAGAGGGTGGGGAATATGTCAAATTGCCGCCACTGTGAATGGTACAAATACAGATTTGGTAGGTGCTATTGCCTTTGCTGACCTGCCCCAGTGGGGGCAATAGCGTGATAGTCCTGTACTCTTTCATGCTTATTTACTCAAAATGAATCAGAAAAGGGGAAGGGGAAAAACAAAATGAATGTGCCCCCTAAAAGAATTCACTAAACTGCACACCAACAAAGTGTAAAAATTAACTTTTAATAAATTTACTTAAAACATATATTACCAAAGCGTTGTGTACTGTGAATTAAAAATAAATTAAATCAACAATACCAAGCATCCATGTCAGCGAATGTATGATTATACTATCCCAATTGACAACTTAATGTTGGTGGGATGTAAAGGACAAAGGATGCTATAAGTCAGGGTGTTAACCCCTCTGGAGCAACTTTGAGACCAGGTGGTAAGTATATATAAATATATACAAGTCAGCAGGCAATTAAATAAATGAATATCCAGCGATCCTGCTTCAATTTATAGGCACTTGAGTGATGAGTTATCAGTATGTAGAAATACACGTGCTTAAATGGTGACACTGGCACATGCAGTAATGATAATAGTGAGTTCACAGCATAGTGAAGCTGACACTCACAGCAATGTTATCAGTGAGTTCACAGCATAAACTCTATGTGAACACATGTCACGAAGAGCAGGAAGGCAAACTCACTGACAGGATAAATAACCAAATACTGGGGTCTACACAAATTGAACCAGGAGACTACAAACACTACATTAAAACAGCTCCAAGTAGGAGACTGACAACATTGCGCGTCCAAAGCGCGTTTCCCTCCAGCAAAGGAGCTTCTTCAGGGACAAGATTTAAGTTATATTCTATTTACTGCTCCTGGTGGCGTGGCTGATGCCATTACAGTGGTGTTGCTCCTGCTCACGCCAGCTGGGGCAATAATGGCTGCTACATCTGTATGTTTTCTATCGTTGTCATGATCACGGCATCTTTCAGATCTCTGCAGCATTATTTCTTCTGTTTGAGCACCCAAAGAGCCTGTCATAAAAGGATTGTGTATTGTACATTGTTGTTGTCAGGCTTGAATTTAACAATGGCTTAATTCAAACCTGTATCTGTCATGATAGAAATCATATAGCTAAGTACATTCTTAAAGATTTGCATATTGTAGCTTTGCCTACTGGATTTTCCAAACAAAAGCTGAAAACTGGAGTAAAAGAATAAATTGAATTGTATCCCTATCATATATGTTTCAAGTTGTTCCAACCCCTACTTCCTCTCGTGCTTCGTGTACTTGATCCATACATGGTTTGCTGATGCAAATGACACTAAAGAATTCATGAAGTATTCAAAGCATTGATACAGTAACACAAAGTGATGTATACTCTACTGAAAGCATTGGATGTTATTCTTCAAATAACAACAGCGACATTGGGGTATTTAAAATTCACAATGCACCATGTTACTGATATAAATTGCCTATTTTTCTGACCCTTCGTACAATGGAGATTTCCTTAAGAAATGAAGAGAAAGTGATCTATCATATATGATGCCACAAGTTAAAAACACTTGTATCTCTGGAACAGTTTGAAGGCCCTTGATAAAGCCCATTTAAATCCATATGCAACAACTACACTCATCTAATCATAAGATCCACATCATCAATAGCTCTTCTGAGATGTCAATTACTGGGGGGAAAATATGAGTTGCGTATTATGAGTAAATAGATATAATCAGCAGACTATTGTTTTAAAAGCTGAATTTTGGGTAGAAATGTTCTAGTTCTGTGTTTTCAGAAAATTTCTAGTTCTTTTTAAAATATTTCCCTTTGCTTTGTAAGGATATAACTAGAGATGGATGTATTTTCCGCCTAAATCTGACGCGCATTGGCCTGTTCCTTCAAGCCACAGATTTTCACGGATCACTCGTAAAAAGGGTGATTAATTTTCTTTTTTTCATATTACCCAAAATCCATCAGATGGATTCAAAATCCGAACCTGCAAAGTGAATCTGAATAATCCGCTATCGGTGTCAATAGAAACACGTTCCGTGGATCTGATTTACGTTAAATCCCATGTTGAATTCTTTAAAATCCGAGACTCATGGATGGATTTTAAATAATCCGAGAGGGCTAAAGTGGATGAAATGCGACTTTGGGTTTCAGCGAGTGGATCAAATTTGGTCTCAAGAGCCAAGAAAAATCCACGGATCGGATTTAGACAGTTTAGCCTTATCTCTAGATATACCAGAACATGATGTGTGTTTGTCAGTGTAAAGAACTTATGACCACGGCCGCCAGCAGAAATCTTGGGGTCCATGACAAGTGAAAGGAGCAAGCCCCCTTCAACCCCTGTTAACCCTCTCCCGGGGAGAAGGTATGGGTCTTGATGTGGGGAGCTGAGAAGAAAGAGGTATGTGTCTGGATGGGTGGTGTAAGAAGAAGATGGTATTGGAGGGAAGATAGTAATTAAGCGGGAGAAGAAGGTATTGAATGGGAGAATGAGGTATTGGGGGGGGAGAATGAGGTATTGGGAGGGAGAAGGAGCCATTGTGGAGGGAGAAGGAGCTATGGGGGAGGGAGAAGGAGCTATGGGGGTGAAGAAAAAGGAAACGGATGGATAGTATGGGCCTGGGGGAGTAGGTATGGAAAGGGGTTAGAGAAGGTATAGGCCTGGGGGTGAGGAGTGTAGGATAGGTCTAGGCGGGGGAGTAGGTATAGACCTGGGGGGGAAATACGTAAGGGTCTTGAGAGGGAGTGGAAGTATGTATAGACCTGGGGGGTGAGTAGGAGGGGGGAGTAGGTATGGTCTGCAGGGAGAATAGATATGGGCCTGTAGGGGTGAAACACAGAGAAGGCCTACTTGAGCCCCAAAGAGGATCCCTGCCGAAGGCCCAACTGGAGGGAGAGTTCCATGTGTTAGAAGGCCCATGTGCTGGAGGGAGAGGCGGGCCCCATCCATGTGTTGGAAGGAGAGAGGGGTCTGCCCAGTTGCTGGAGGCAGAGGGGCCCAATCAGTTGCTGGTATTTTCAGAAAGATAGGCCCAACTTCCTGTACAGGCCAGTCAAACTTCCCAGAGCAGCCGGGCCCGGGACATTGATCCCGGCTGTCTCTCCCTGTTAGTGGCCCCGCTCTTGACCATTTATCACTTGAGTATGTGACTCAAGTGCCATTTCCACAGGTTAAACTGTGTGCAATTTGTCTTATCCAAAACATCCTTATTGCTATAATGAGATTAAATAAAAAATATATTTTGAACTTTAAAAAGATAATTCAAGTGGGAACATCCGGTGACGTCATAGGGTATGGATGTGTGAGTGAAGAGCTCTGTGGACTCATCAGCATTAAGTGAATAAATACCACTCTTCCACCCAGAAAACACGCGTTTTTTTCGGACACCTAACTTGAATAACGGCAGGAGAATGTCTAACAAGACTAAAAGATCCACAAATCAGGCAGTCACAAAGTATTTTTCGCCTCCTCAAAGAAGCTCCAAGGAGCAGAGTGACTCCCAAGATGGCGCCGGAGCACGCGGCCCTCACGCACCACAAAGCAAATTAGCACGGGCGAAAGAAGCCCTGCCAGCAGAGGAGCCAGTAACGAGGTCACACCTCGAGGATCTCCTTGAATCCATGCATGACAGGATTCATGCCTCCCTACAGGCAGACCTGAAATCCGCGGTGGCTGACCTTAAGCAAGAAATACCAGGCCTTGCTGGCAGAACCTCAAACCTAGAGGGCAAAATGGAAGACTCCCACACCCGCCAAACCGAAGTGGAGGATGAAATCACCAGTCTCGGAGAAGAAATCATCTACCTAAAGGATAGCCTGGAGGACCAGGAAAATCGGGACAGGCGGCAGAATATCCGCATCCGCAATGTCCCCGAAATGATCCAACCTGATCACCTCTGGGCATACCTAAAGGATCTCTTCACCTCGATCTGCGGGCCTATTGAAGAAAGGGATCTGGAAATCGACAGGGCTCACGCTCGGAAGATCATAAACGCAGGCGAGATAAAATTGTTAGGCTCCACAGCTACACTACAAAGGAGAGGATTATCTTGGCCTGCCGTGGAAAGGATACCTTGAATTTTCTAGATGAGCCCCTCCAGATCTTTAATGACCTCTCAAAGATCACTATCAACCGTAGATGGGAACTGAGGCCCCTAACTATTTTTCTCCAAGAAAGGGAAATAAAATATCGTTAGTGGTTCCCAATTAGGCTGATTGCCAACAACAAAGGAAAATACCTGACCCTCCGACGACCCGAGGACATGATCCCCTTCGTCCGAGCCCTGGGCCTGACACCTCCGACTGCATGGATTGAGGACTCAACAGCGACTTCCCCGCAAGCAGAGGAGGACGAGAGCGATGCCGCCAGACCTCCGCGGAGATCAACGGCGCTCCACCAAACCAGGATCAAGTGAGGTCACTCCAACAGTAACAACACCGCTCTGCTTCTCCTCGGACACCCGCACCGGTTTCTGAACCGTGAAACGATTGAAGCCTTCGACGAGGAAACCCCAGCACCGCCAGCCTCCCTGTGGATCCTCCTCACCTACCTGACCGCTGGATCGCCAGAGGAGACATCGCCTAATCCGGGATTACCGTTCTATTCCACGATGCTCCCGCAGTGCTTTCCCCCCTCCCCCCCTCCTGTTTGAAACCCTCTCCAGCTGTCCCGGTTAACCAGGTCGGGGGATGTTTTGTTTTGCTTTGTTACGGAGGGAGAGAGGTCAAGGAAACTCACTAACTGTGAGTACTCTGCTTGCCGACCCAACCAATTGCTACTCTGAGAAGGAGTCGGGTTGAGCGGATACTATCTCACGACTTAGTGTGCACTCATCCCCATAATGACCAAAATCTGATTGCCTCCAGCTCCCGAGTGTACACTCAACCTGTTCTCCCGGTTTCCTACTCCCCCCCCTTTTTTTTCCCCTCCTCTCCCTGTGTAGCTAACAACAGTTAAGGTTCCCTCAAAGCGCATCCCATACAGGGCTCTGTATGTGGAGATATTTTCCTACAGCAAGCGGGACATAGGCAACAAAAAGACACCTATGGGCGAAGTCCAGGTTATTGCTGCCAAGGACTTACTCTCCCCCCCCCTCCCAATTGGAATCCGACCTGCTCTGTATATCAACCTAAGCATCCCCCCTCACCCCCCTGCCATACCCCCCCTCCCATTTACCTTTCCCACCTACCTCCCCCTAATACATTTCCTATGAGTGTCTACTCCTCATTCAGCAGTAAAAAACAAGTAGTCGCTGTGTTAATACGTCAAGCAACTCCATTCAATCATGTCAAAACGGTATCGGACCCAGGGGGTAGATTTCTGGTGGTATATGGTTCTCTTTCTGGCACGGCGATCGCCCTGGTCAACCTATATGCGCCTAACGAAAACCAAATTTCCATAAAAACAAGATTTTCTAAAAATGGTCCTGGATAAGATCGACCCAGCCTATCTATCTTCGATAAGGATAAGGATAAGTCGATTCCCTCGGACCGCTCACATTCGACATTGTCCCAGAAGGTCGGAAAGAAATTCAGGTCAATCATAAAGGAGTTCTCCTTGGTGGACATTTGGAGAGCCCAACATCAGGGCCAAAGGGATTACACTTTCTTCTCCTCACCTCACCAGACCTATTCCCGCATTGATTACTTTCTGGCTACCAAAAATGTTCTGGAGGCCTCTCTAAACTCGGATATAGGCCCGATCACATGGTCGGATCACGCCTCCATCATGTTAACTCTTTCTGTCCCATTTGTAAAGTCAAGCACCTTTTGTTGGAAGCTAAATGATTCATTATTGAATCACCCGGAAATTGAGAGAGAAATTAGAAGAGCCCTTTTGGAATACTTTATTATCAATTCAGGTACAGTTGCATTCCCAGCAGTGCTTTGGGAAGCCCATAAGGCAGCTATTAGGGGGAATCTCATCTCCATTGCATCCCATCGAAAGAAGGTTAAACTAAAACTAACCAAAGACTTGACAGAAAAAATGATAAACCTGGGGCAGCAACATAAAACTAATCCATCGGGGAAGATTTACAAAACCCTGACTGCTGCCAGGAATGAGCTGAAAAAGATACAGCTGGAGGATGTAGAAAAGGCCCTTAGATGGACCAACCAGAGATATTACGATAAGGGCAATAAGGCCGACAGACTTTTTATTCTGGAGGCCAGGGTCATGTGACATACAGGCACTTGTGGATGGTGTGTTGTAGTGATTTGTAGTTAGAAGCAGGTGAAAAGGATAAGGCCCTGTCACTAGAGCAATTACAGGAGGGGTACTCACTCAGCCAGTGTTGGAGGTGGAAAAGGAAGTCCCAGTGTATGCTGGGTAGCAAGATAGCCTGGGAACAGACCATCTGTAAGCAAATCAGAGGGGGAGAGGGCAGACTAACCCATTCTGACAGAAAGGCTGAGGTTGCTGTAGCAACTCACAGGCATAATGCAGAGACAGGGATTGCAACACTGTGTCTATCACACGGGCACTGTGTGTGTGCACAGAGCAAAACACATGCAGCTGGAAATGAGAAACTGCAAAGGAAAGGGGGGGGGGGGTGAAACAGATATGTGGTTCTTGTTCCATGACACTTTTGGCTAGCAAGCTAAGGGGTGTTAAAAAAAAATCCCAAATCACTGCGATTAAGAAGCGGTCTGGTGAGACAATATATAGTGATACTCAAATCAGAGAGGAATTTACCAAATTCTATACTAAGTTATACAATCTCAGAACCCAAGAGGAGAAGGGAAGGACATCAGCGTCGCTAGCAATATCAGACTATCTGGATAAATGTAGCCTTCCATCCCTAACAGAGGAGGAAAATCAAATGCTTAATGGGAGAATCACACAGGAAGTGCTAGCAGACGCAGTAAAAGCATTGAAAATCTCTAAAGCCCCTGGCCCTGATGGATTCACCAATGTCTACTACAAAAGATTTCTCCCGACCCTTTCAGCCCACCTATTGAATGTGTTTAATCCTTCATGGATGGTGATCCTATACCAGCATCGATGTCCCTAGCAAACCTTGCAATCATTCATAAGGAAGGCAGGGATCCGATGCAATGTGGGAGCTACCGCCCAATTTCCCTGTTAAATACCGACCTTAAATTATATACAGTAGCAAAATACTATCAAATAGATTAAACCCAATCCTACCCAGACATACATACTGACCAAGTAGGGTTTGTCTCAGGCCGCAAAGCCTCAGACAACACCCGCAAAATAATAAATATAGTAGATCACATAAACCTCACAAACACCAAAGCAATTCTACTCAGCTTAGACGCAGAGAAGCCGTTTGACAGAATTGATTGGCTATATCTTGACAAAACATGCAGAAATTTGTATTCGTTTCCCGTAGGCGTCGGGCACTTTATCAAAATCTATCAGCAGCGATCAGGCTCCTGGGAGGCTTAGCACGGAAGTTTGATATATGACAAATGGCACAAGGCAGGGGTGCCCCCTGTCCCCATTCCTTTTTGCCCTGACCATCGAACCCCTAGCGGCCAAAATTCGTGATAATCTAAATATCCAGGGAGTACTAATTGGCGAAACAAATTACAAAATCTCGTTGTTTGCTAATGATATTATTCTCACTCTAACTCATCCCCAGACATCCCTTCCCAACCTCCATAAAGAACTATTAGATTTCGGTAAAATCTCGGATTATAAAATTTATAATGACAAATCCGAAGCCCTAAACCTGAATGTACCAGAGCCGGAGGCTAAACTGTTAAAGTTACATTTTAATTACAGGTGGAGCTCCTCATATATTAAATACTTGGGTGTGAATGTATCAGGGAGCTACCACTCGCTATACCAATATAACTACCCAACTTTGTTCCGAAAAATCAAAAAGGATCTGGATAAATGGGAAGGCTACCAGATCTCATGGATCGGGAGAATTATCTCGGTAAAAATGAATATACTTCCTAGATTGTTATACTTCTTCCAGACACTCCCGATCCATGTCCCTGGCTCTGAACTTAAGAACATTCAGAATAGATTGTTTAATTTCATTTGGAAGAGCAAAAGGCCCAGAGTCACTAGATCAGTACTTTTCTCATTGAGAGGGAGGGGAGGACTAGGGGTACCAGATATTTCAAAATATTACCAAGCTGCCCAATTGAAACAAACTGTAGTGTGGAATGCAGACCCGGGCCAATATTATTGGTTAGATATAGAGTCCCACTACGCCAAAACGCCTTCCCTGCCGGCCTACCTTTGGTGTTTGGACAGAGGCAATAGAACGGTGCACAAATTTGAATTAGGTGCGATGAGGCACACTTGGGAAGTCTGGTTAAAATGTAAATCCAAGTTCAAACTTTCATCACCAAAATCACAGCTCACTCCGATTCACAACAACCCCAAGTTCCCCCCCCCTCCCCGGATGTGAACAAAACAGTTTGAGCAATTCAGATCAAGGGGGATCAGGGCAATCACTGACCTGTTGAGCGCTGGAAGGTTGCTGAGCTTTCAAGACCTACGCACTAAATACAAGGCGCCAGAATTAGGTCTATTTAAATATCTTCAAATTCAGCACTATCTTCAGAAGATGTCCTCAAATACTGAATTTCCCCCTCTCACAAACTTTGAGGTGTTGTGCCAGACTGGTACTCATCAAAAAGGTCTAATATCCCAAATATACGCTGGAATGGAGATAACAGCGGGCCCCTCCACCCATGACTACATGCTCAAGTGGGCGGCGGAACTAAATATAGATATAGACAGAGAGGATTGGGAGGATATTTGGGACAGCCTCAGGAACTTCCATCTATACCACAACGAAGGAATATATTTACAAAATCATGTTTCACTGGTATCTTACCCCAGTACGATTAAAACAAATCTATCCCTGGCCTCTGATCTATGCTGGAGAGGCTGTGGACAGCGAAGGGACATGGCCCACATTTGGTGGACATGTCCAAAAATTCTGAATTTTTGGCTCACAATACAAATTCTAATCCAGGAGATAACCGGCCTCACTATTCCCACTGATCCACTGACCTACCTGCTGGGCAGGCCAATAGAGGAAATTGATCGCCCAGTCAGGAAGTTAATCTCCTTCATCCTGACAGCGGCAAGATGTGCAGTGGCGTTCTCTTGGAAAAAGACATTACCCCCCTCCAAGCAGATGGCTAAAAGAAGAGTGACAGAAGTAATGCTGATGGAGAGACTAACGGCTTTCCTCAATCGCAAAACTGAGGAACAGTACAAGGTCTGGGAGCCATGGCTAGTCCAATGATCCAGTCCAGGGAATCTCGCCCAACTGAGAACTAACCAAAAGATTTGGTTGATTATACGAATAGACAGCTCGCAGCAACTGGGGTAGAGTGGACCCCCCCCCCTCTCCCCCTCTCTCTTCCTCCCCTCTCTTTTTTGAACTTCTATCCTACAGGGTGGATGTGAATCTACCTCAGAATGGATTTTGAACGCTTGGGAAATGCATCTTAACGGATTTTGACAGTTTTGTCCATCTCGTTGGGTATCAGCCCTTTTGGTTGGATTGGTAGCGGTGGCCCCATAATCCTGAGGACTAATTCAAAATGAGCTACAGATGCAGCGGCCGTTATTCGAACATTTCACGGAGCCATTTTTGTGTGCTCTGCTGTATTCCACGCGGCATTCACGCCTGTGTTTACCATGGTTGATTTGTTTGAATTTCATGGACAAATACACAGATACCCAGCAAGCTCTCATAAACCCCCCAAAATTACCACAAAATATATATATATGTATATAAGTGTCAAAAGGATTGCTACTGGGCGTGGCTAATTTTATAAAACAAGAAACAAAGAAGTCCAGAGCAACATCCAATGTGACAAAAATACACAATGAAATATCTTCCTCTAATTATAGAGGTAAACAAGGATTTTAACCTGTTAGTGTTAGGACCTGCGATATTATGGTCATGCCTTGAAAGTGGCTTGCAGGCTTATACGCTTTGGCCAAAGGGTTAACTAAATTACCCTTTTTTCAAGTGATATATAGGTATTTCACTGTGTATTTTTGTCACATTGGATGTTGCTCTGGACTTCTTTGTTTCTTGTTTTAATGAATTTCATGGATTATGATTTCTTTGGGTGCAATTCTTCGCGTATCCGTGGCAGAAATGAATGAACTGTAATGTGTACAGTACTGTGCTACTGTGTCAATTTAGAGGTGTTTAATAACCAGAACACTAAAATACCATTTTCTGCACTCGATAAAAACGAGTCAACATGCGGCAAGGTTGGAAAAAGTCACGCGCCATGACATGGGTATTCTGAGGTATACAACGCGTGAAATGTTCCAATAGTGATCGCTGCATCTGTATATCTGAGCAATAAGTATGTGTATCAAAAAGCTTTATTAACATGGGACTGCATCAGTGGTGGCAACAGTGCGGCTGTACAGGAAACAGGAAATAAGTGAACTATTTGGCTGTAATTAAAATGTTCACTGGGTCAATGGTAACAGTCTATGTGTCGGTCAAAAGACAAAAGAACAGGGCGCACAACGCACATAGTGAAGCACAGTAAATAAAAGTGAATTGTACTAAAGGGTTATAAGTTCTGCTTACATCAGAAAAGATAAAATCAAGCAATGGATTAATGGGGTTACCACACAGAGGGACAGCTGGAAACGTTACTCTTCTACCGATGTAAGGGAAAAACAGGATACCAGCGGTCATCAATCCATGCGGGAAACACCTTGAATCCGTGGAGTACACTCCCTCCATCTCAGGGTGATTGGATGGTATTCACTATGTCACATCATGTTTTAGCTGCGCACCTTCACCCCCCTATTTTTGTATTCTATGTGTCGGTCAACTGATTTGCAGAGTTCAGTAGGGCAGTGCCAGATCCAGTGATTCCAGAAGTCAGGACCCAAAGCGCTGCAGAAGTAACATCTGTGGTACCCCAGGTTTTAGAGTGCAGTGGTGCAGTAGGGAGTACAAACAGAAGCTTCAGAACTACAAGAGTGCGCTGTTCAACCACCGGTGCTAGCGCACATGGCTCCTCCCACACATGAGATCAGCCTAATGTGGGAGGTCCGCTGAGGAGTGTATACTCACGTCCAGATATTGTCTATGTATCAGTGTCCCAGAATGGCACCCAAGGTGCACTGATGGAATCTCAAATAGCACAACGGGGGATATGTGAATATATGCATGAACAATATAAAACACATCACAATATCTAAGCTCACACAACACAATGTCAAAGTATTAAAGCACCAGCTACAAAGGTATGTTCTTGAAGTTAGTGCACCAGCATTAGTGCTCTTGTTCAGGTCTAGTATATTGTAGTACTAGAAATTCACATTCAATCTGGCATTAGTTAACACGATTGTGTTTTAAATAATGGCCGCTACATCTGTAGGTGGGCCTAGTCATATTCTATTTGTCCTCAAATTCTTTATTGTATTGTATTGTATGTCTTTATTTATATAGCGCCATTAGTGTACATAGCGCTTCACAGTAGTAATACATGTGGTAATCAAATAAATAACAGATAATATAAATAACAGATCATGGGAATAAGTGCTTTAGACATAAAAGTAACATATGTTTCAATGTTTAATTTGCCCTTTGCATTAAACTACAGAACAATTATTCAGGAAATATTAAAACAATCTCAATTTGAAAACAAGTAAAAAATAAAGAAATATGCTGTAGAACAAATTATTTATTTATAACCAGGAAGTACTACATTGAGAGTTACCGCTCATTTTCTAGTATGTCCCGGTCTCAGAGTTATGATTACAAATACATGGTTACATTAAATGAACAGGGTTATAGATAATATTTAAAGACATTTCATGAACAGTTACAGATAATATATGATTATAGGATTGTGAAACAGTTGTAGACCAGATTAAAATGGGATACAGCTTTCGTTTTGAAAGAATTTAGACTGGTGCTGGCTTTGGGAGTCTCAGGTAGATTGTTCCAGTTGGGAGGTGCATGGTAAGATACAGGAGGTGCAGCCAGACACTTTGTTGAACCTTGGAACCGTGAACAGCCTTTTGGAGTCAGATCTCAGGTGATAAGTGCTGCATGTGGTAGGGGCAAGGAGCTTGTTCAGATATGGATATAAATGGATATAAACTTCCACAAAATATGCTATTGGTTCATGTCTCTGCAGCTTGTCTCCCTTAACCCTTTCACTGACAATGGAACACTAGTTTCCACCTGTGTGGAAAAAAGGATTTTTGTGCAATAACATTTTCAAACCATGGTTGTGTGGTGTACCTTAGCAAACCATGTCATTTATTTTTCAAAACAAGTTGCATTTTAAACTTGTGTTTCCCATGTGCATAATTAGTTATGTGACCACACCAATCTAATTATCATGTAAAAACTAAGCAATATTTTTGCGTTCTGCAAAGCAGCATGAAACATAGCTATCCAAATTATGTCTGGCTGAGCCATATTAGGTACCACATAAACTATAATTGTCTACTTATAAAAAAATTACATGGACTACATATTTAGTTATTTATTTACATTAGACATTATTTTCCTCATATATTCACAGTAAATAAACAATGATTCACCCAAACATAACTTACAGTATATTTTCTAAAAGTAGACAAACAGAGGGATCGTTTGATGGGGCTTTCTGAACTTTTATTCAGAGGCTGACAATTTAGATTGTCCCTTATTACGACCGATACAATTAAAACTTTGTTTGAATCTTCTGTACCATAGTGGATGTGGATTTTGACAGCCTTCAACCCACAAGCAGAATTGTATTCCTACCAATATGGGCGAACACTTAAATGACAGAGGACATTACCAAAGGGTGAACCTATATTTATGGAAAAAAAACAGTACACGTATGGCCTTGTGAAATACAATTGTTCGAATACAATATAAATGTAAATTTTTATGCAACATGTGTTTAGGTAGTTGACTTTCATAAGACCCTTCAGGGCCAATTTTACACCAACAAATATGGAAGATAATAAGGAGCGCCTATATAGTATATAGTAGGAATAAAATTGTCTGTGAACCATTGTCACACTGAACCCCACAAACACAGAAAAATACAAATATATTTTGAACTATAGTATTTTTTGTGTGTTTGCAACTCACACAACTCCCAGATTAAAGGGGGTGTCCTCTCAAAATTCAAAACTTCTGATTATCACAAAGGGTGATGATGATATAGCACCCCCCTCTTGTATCATATAGCAAGCTTAGTGAAGTGAGGCATGAAGTAACACACAAAATCAAAATGGGGAACACCCCCTCCGTCTCTATTAGTACAGTAGAGAGGAAGAATGTTAGGTGATCACCCTTTGTAATGATAATGGATATTTGACTGCTAAATCATCTAAGATTAAGAGGAGGCACATTCCCCTTTTTATCTGCAAAACTTGTGTAATCCCCAACACACAAAATATATAAATGTATATGTACTGGGAGTAAAATGGAGCTGGAGGAGATGGAAAGGATTAATATTCTGAAGCACCTTTATGTAAGCTTTGATTCGAATACAGACAGTCAGAAGTTTCTTATCTCTCAAAAATAGAGAGAGAGGGGGTATCTTTGATGCATACAGTTGTAGCCATGCCATCTGTGGCTACTAGTCTGCCTCCTGGCAGTAAGCCCTGGTACGATTAGACTGTCAGTAGTTGATATGGGGTTTTCACCCTCCTTGTAACTGCACTTGAGTGACAGCGGAAGGTGGTGACATCAGGCCTGGGCATGACCAATCATGAGCCAGACCTGATGCCTCCTCCTGGCTGTACTTAAGGGCAGGTACCGCCCAAATTTAGCAGTGCCTTTCCCCACTTGAGAAAGGCAGGTCACACAGTGGAGAGGCTGATTATTGGGTCTCCTCCATTCCTCTTCACTCCGGGAGATAGTGTGGACCATACCTCTGCCTCTGCTAGGAAGGCAGGGAAGAGCTAGGACAGCTGCGGGTGCCCTTGGCCTTTAGTGACAGTCCAGGGACCATCCTTCAGTGGTAGCTGAGAAGTACTGCATCGGGCCGAAGCCTGCCTTGTTACTGTGCTGTACAGAAGAGATAATAAACCGTTCCTGTTGTTATACCTCCTGCCTGGTGCGTGACCTTAATGGGGGAGAGGTAATCATTTCTACTGTGGGAGATCACCTTCAGTCCCTGGTGCCTACGGCAGATGGAGGCGCTGCACTGCTAACGAGTTATGTAGGGTATGAACCCCAGAAGCCTAGTCCTGTGTCCCCACTACCACCAGCAGACGACTCAGCCCACTGGTTACCAGTAGGTTTCTTGCACCACACGACCAGTAATGACCAAATCTCCCAGTGGGGGGAAACACCATTACACTGTTTTCAGAACTAACTGAGTTCCTCCAGACACTCCTATTTCCATGGGTCTCCTGTTTCTTTTAAGCCCAGTGGTCACACCAGAGTGACATCATCTAAAAAAAGACATTGTGGCTAGCCGGCTTTGGAGACACATAGATTTAGTTGTGCCTGAAGGGTAATGTGAACAGATATTGTTTTAGTTTTAATATTCAATATTTTTCTTGACCAAGTCTATTTTGTTTCATATCCTTTATACAACCTTTAACATAAAGTAGAAGAGGGAGGACATGGCTTTTCCCCACAAAAAAAAAGGTAAAAATGATCGTGCATTTAAACCAGGGTTGCCAAACACCCTTTTTCAATGAATTGTCTCATTGTCCCTGAAAGGTCTGTGGGACGCATAATTGTCCCCTATTTCATGGGGCAACAGGATTATTCAGGGGCACATGCAGATCCGGCAGGCAGTGATGGGAGGAGTAGAAGGGTGGCCATGGGTGGTGGCACACAGAGGCAGGATGGCGGCTGCTGCTGTAGACTATGTTGGCTTCAGAGGTCAGGGGTAGAGCCGCACCAGCAGTCTGACCCGGAAGGGAATTACAACTGCCGGTGTCTGTCGTCACGACGGGCTCCCCTCCACAGGTAAGAGCTGTGTATTGCGACTGGGCACTTTAAGCAAGGAGGGAGGCTGAGAGATGGAGGGGAGAGGAGGGAAGAAATGAAGAGATGGAGGGGGGGGGGAGAGAAAGAGATGGGGGAGAGGAGAGATAATATATGGCTTTAAATTGTATTTTCCTGCTGTATTTCGGCACCTTATATTATAAAAATTTAATTGTGGCAACTCTATTAGGTAAATAGGTAAAAAAAGATCATGCATATAAACAATAAAATTGTAGACTCAGGGGAAATGTGGTAATGTGTTTTTGCACTGAAAAGCTTAAAGATACAGTTTTCTTAAAGATGTAGCAAAGAGTAATCCACTGCAGGAATTCTGAGATGTTTGGGATAAGTTTCACAACCAGAGACTTGGATAAAAAGTCAGAAAATCTTGCGATCAAATTTAATTTAATGTTTACAGGGAGTAGACGCAGCAGACTACATGAACCAAATACTCTAACGTGTCGTCAAATATTAATAGTTATATACTGTAAGTAGTATATTTAAGTAATAACCCCTGAAGAACAGGGCATTACTGGCCAATAATGCCCTGGCTAGAAGAATTGAAGGCCTGAGGCGAAGCCGAGGGACTTTAACCCAGTCAGGGCATTATTGGCCAGTAATGCCCTGTTCTGAGTGGATTATTACCATTATAGGCTAAAAGTAGGCTTTTTCATAAATTATAGACACTTTTGTATAGTTATATAGATTTTTTAATTAAAATAAAATGGTAAATACATAAACCACCTCTATATACACTTACACTGCAGCTATCTATATCCACACACTGCCGCCCCCCTCTGTGTACGTACACACACACACACACACACACACACACACACACACACACACACACACACACACACACACACACACACAGACACACACACACACACACACACACACACACTGCAGCTCTACACACACACACACACACACACTGCAGCTCTACACACACACACACACACACACACTGCAGCTCTACACACACAAACACACACACACACAAACACACACACACAGCTCTATACACACTTGAGCTCTATACACACACACACACACACACACACCCTCTCTATCCACCTTTAAGATCCACCTTAAGACACATTTGCTTAAATAAGTGTAACCCATGTTCCCCCCCCCCCAGACACAGATGCCATATCTAGGGTGTAGTGAGGGCTGGCTACATGTATGTTGGTGGTGCATACCTGCCGGTAAAAGGAGGGCCTGAGTCTCCCGCGGTGATGTTGGGGATACAGGACCAGGCTTCTGGGGTATATGTCTCCATCTTCTCCTTAGCAACGGTGCAGCGCCTCCATCCTCTATAACTTCCCAGAATGTGGGGTAGGACCCTTATAGAGAAGTAACCCTGGTCCCAGGCTGAATGCTCCAGAAAACACACAAAGTCTGATGTAAAACCGCAATGATCTTCTGCTCTATCTCCCAGTACCTGTGTTCTACTTCGTCCGCCACCTCCTGGGGAGTATAGACACCTTCCGCCCACCAATGATCAACTATGTTGTTACGGATGAGTAAGAACCTGGTGCGGTCCATACCTGCGTGGTACCCAGTAAATAAGGGGGCCCACCACTTGTCACGGTGCTCGTACTCTGATAAGGGGCTAGTGGTCTCTATCTCGGACTCTGCTTGGGATGATATACCGGACGTCCCCGCCTCTGTAGAGCGCGAGCAATCTATCCTCCCTTTGGCGTTGAAATACCTTGTAGGGTTCATCTTGTGAACCACCTCACTCACAGGTCCAGCCTCTGCTGTAGTGTGGCACCCTCGGGCCCTCCCTCTAGCTGCAGGAGAAAAAGGCACTGGGTTAGGCACACGTATTACATTATCATATGGTATTTCCCCATCAGACCCCTCATCGCTCAATTCCCAGTCCCGCACGTCTCTGGAATATTTGGGGTACTTGCTTAATTTATTTCCGCTAGGTTCCGGTGACAACACTTGTGACGGGGCAGGGGAAGTAGCCGGGGCGATGGAGCTAGGGGTTGGCACTGGGGCAATGTTCAAGTTAGTGTCCAGCAAGCGGGTAATACCATGACCAGTGGGCGCTTTCTTGGTTGCTCTCTCCGACGTGCTTCGTGCTCCTCTGGATGGGCCTTGGCTTTTCAGTGTGGCCATTGCAGCTGTTATGCAGGCCTCTCTTCCAGTCGGACCCGGAAGTGATGTCATCGCCGGTGCCCGCGGAATCTCTATCCGCTCTGTGGTCATGCACCGGAAGTGCGTCGAAGACCGGAAGGGGCGGTGGTGGATCATCCGGTCCGCGGACGGGTAAGTAGGCCGCAAGCCTCTCCTTCTCGTCCTCTGCTGGTGCCGTCTTCGCCTGGTGGAAGTAAGGGGGTGGTGGAGTCTCCTTACTGCTCCGCTGCAGGCTGATGTACTCGAGGTCCTCCGGAGTCGTCCCGGACGCCATATCCGCCGCACTGGGAGTCACCACGGCCGTGGGACTTCTACGGGCCTCAGGCCGCACCAGCGCTGGCCGTCGGAAGGTGTCCGGACTTGTCTGCTCCTCTCCGGTAAGTGGACCGCCATCTTTGTTACAGCTGGGGTGGTTCGCCGGTAGGCGCATCGCCACCGATGGGACGCCAACTTCTTCCTCCGACGATATTATGATCGGCTCCTCCGCAAGGGAGTCATCGGGTTCTTGGGCGATACCACCAGTGGGTAGTGGCATGAAACGCGCTCGCTCCTGTACCTCCACTGCGGTCGCACTCTCCTCCGCCGCTGGTTCTCTCGGCTCTGTAGCAGGCTGGGCCTTGGTTCTTACCGAAAGGGTGTAGCGGGGAACTAGGGCAGCCGTGTCTTTCGTCTCCGCCACCTCCGTTATTGTTCCCAGAGAGGCACCCCGTGGGGTCTCGATCAGTGGCCATGGCTTGTTAGGCCACAGGTAGTACATGCCGCATTGAGGGCATTGTGCCTTAGTGCTGGGGACCTCTCCGGGTATCCCGCAGTGGACGCACAGGCACCGGATGTATTCGTGGCCCTCAACCACCACTACCAGTATGCCTCCTGGTAGCTGGTAAATCGTGGTGCTCAGTTCGGCCATATTGCGCTCAGGGGTGGAACAGTTCAATTGCTCAGCTCCGCTCTCTGTGAATGTCAGACAGAAATGAAGCTCCTCGCTCTCACTTCCTGTCCCTCCCTTCGCTGGGGAACGCTCTCCTGATTGGTTCTCCTTGTGCCCCCTCCCTCTGGTGGAAACAAGAGGTGGGGCACTCTTTCTTTCAGTGTGACGTGGCCTGGTCTGTTGGCCAGTCACAGCACAGGTGAGTGGGCTTTCGGCTTTCGCGCCGCTCCGCTCCTCTTGCAGGGGATCTGGGTTTGGCGCCAAACCCCTGCACATCTCCCGCCACATTTCTCGCACAGTCTCTTTGCACGATTCACGTGCGCGCTCCAGGATTGGCGGGAATCACCATTTTACTTCGGCTGCTAACTGCTGGGCCGTGGATGGCGCGTTAGTCGCCATTTTGGATTCTTTCTTGCTCCGAGGTGCACATGTAGTGACGGCCGCCATCTTTGATGAGCCCTCCAAATGTATGAGTTCACTATTCTCAGCGTCTAGTGCATAACTCGTTCCTAGACACTGACTGACCTCCACTTGCTCACTGAACACTCTCTGCATGCTTTCTGATGCTATTCTGACTGTTGCCCACGTATATGATGTATGGCATACCCCAGGCTAGGCAGAACTCCTTCTCTATGCACTGTACTCAGTGACTGTTCCTGCAAGTACTCTATGGTGCATTTTATGTGGGTGCTAGCTAGTGTACCGGGCATCTCCCTAGGTATAGGCGTCCCTACTTTTGGCCACTCATAGTGCGGGCCCTGGGCCATGGTCCCTGGACAAGTTAACAGGCTAACCCCCCCCCAGTTGCCTCACACTACCTGCCTCAAGGGACTAGAACAGCTATAGCTTGGAACCCATCTTACGACACCCTCTTAGGGCACCCAGGGCGTACTGTGCGGGAGTCCACGCTCCCCTGACTACCCCTGGTATGACATACCCTACTTTCTCCAGCCCTTGCACGGAAAGTGCACTTCACTCCTCCCGTTCTGCTTTGCTGAAAGCCTGTCCTCTTTGGGATCTCAGCAGCTCGCCTCCAAATGTAACCCATGTTCCCCCCCCAGACACAGATGCCATATCTAGTGTGTAGTGAGGGCTGGCTATATATATGTTGGTGGTGCATACCTGCCGGTAACAGGAGGGCCTGAGTCTCCCGCAGTGATGTTGGGGATACAGGACCAGGCTTCTGGGATATATGCCTCCATCTTCTCCTTAGCAACGGTGCAGCGCCTCCATCCTCTATAACTTCCCAGAATGTGGGGTAGGAACCTTATAGAGAAGTAACCCTGGTCCCAGGGTGAATGCTCCAGAAAACACACAAAGTCTGATGTAGAACCGCAATGTCTCTTTATTGTCTCTGATCACAACAGCAGAACTCAGTAGCAGCAGTTCAGATATATTGGTATTCCTCCTCTCCTTCCCTCCAGTAATGTCTCCAGACAGGATGGTCTGGATGGGGCCTCAATACCCTAGCCTTCACCTCCATCAGTGTAGGCCCTGTGGGTGAGGCTAGATCTCCTGCCCCTCACCCCCTGAGCAGGGTGAGGGTATTGGTCCACCTCTATATAGGTCTGTCCTTGTCTCCTCTCGGTCCTACAGCAATTCAGACCACACACTCTCCTCAGCTCCCATCTGATGCTCCCAGACTGACCAGCTACACGCGCAGCTGTCAAGGGTCATCTCTCCTTTCTCTGGTTCAGCAGACACACTGCTTTCCAGAGACTCCAAACTCTCACAGGCCTGACAGGCAAGACTCAGCTCCATGCAGACCTGACACTCAGAACTGACACACCGAACTGACATCCAAGACTGACTTACAAGACTCACTTACACCACACAGGACAGCCCACTAAATAGACTCAGCCCCGCCCCCTATGATGTCAGCAGGACCTCCCCTCTGTCTAGCCTGCACAGAGCTCAGGGGCCTGCCTCTATCACAGAGGCGGGGCTTGGTGGGGGGGGAAAACCCATGGTCACTACTGGCGCCTGCCCTTACCAGGGCTTACTCCAGTAGTAGAAGGATAAGTAGCCCGTTCTGTTTACAGGGGGCTACATAAGCATATGAATAGCACTGTGGATAATCCTGGACACATGATACATATAGCTTGGCCCCCTGCAGACGCACTTACTAGAATTCCCTCCTACTGTCTCTATATGTCCCCCTACCTACCAATTAGATGGTAAGCTACTCGGAGCAGGGACTCCTCTTCCTTAATGTTACTCTTATGTCTGAAGCACTTATTCCCATGACCTGTTATTTATATTATTTGTTATTTATATGATTACAACATGTATTACTAATGTGAAGCGCTATGTATATTTATGGCGCTATATAAATAAAGACATACAATACAATACACACACACACACACACACACACACTGCAGCTCTACACACACACACACACACACACACGCACGCACGCACGCACGCGCACACACACTATTGCTACACACAAACTCTGCTGCTGCTGCTGCTGCTACACACACATACAACACAACAGCACACACCACACACACACACACACACACAAACAATGCTGCTGCTACACCCATAAACACTGCTGCTGTTGCTGCTGCTGTTGCTGCTGCTGACACACACACACACACACACACACACACACACCCACACACACACTAGACAGACAGAAACTGCAGCCACAAACAAAATGCAGACAGCCACTTACTTATTTTGCAGCCACACACACACACACACACACACACACTCGCTCCCTCCCCAATTCAATGAAATCTGTCAGCTCTGTTCAATCCCCTGCCCTGTCTTAGAGCTTTTCTGACAAAAGGAAAAGCTGATTAGCTGGAAATAAACACATTTCAAGCTGCAAAAATTCTGGGCATTACTGAATGAATAATGCCCAGAATTTTAACCAATCAGAGAGCAGGGATTTCAATAATGCCCAGAATTTTACTGCTTTAGCCTATAATATACATTAACATATCATATATACATTAACATATAATATATTTTAAACATTTATCTCATTACATGTTGTATATATTTTGTAAAGAAAATAGTTTTTTTTACACAAGAATAATTTAGAAGCATTTAAAAATTCAGAATAAAATCCCTGTAATTGACACAAAAAAAAATCAAGTTTTTATTTTGAATTCTGCTTTGCTTTTATTCTGCCGATTGTTGTGTCTTAAATGAATATGCAGCAAATGACCTTGTCATAGAAGGTTATGGTCCATTAAGAAAGCGACAAATTAAATTCTTCAAGGCGTCTGCCGCTGAAGTCTGCCAAGCTATAACGGTGTATCAGCCAGAGCATCAATCTACAGTAGATGTGCTAAGTGTAACAACTACCCTAAAATCAAACTGGGTTTGAAATCCAGACAAAATTAGAGCAAACGAACTTTAAAGCAGCAATCCTCCCTAATAGTAGGAATTTAGCTCATTGCATTTCCAGCTTTTTCAAATATATACAGCAAGGCCCCGCTTCTCGGCGCCCCGCTTTTCAGCGATCCGCTGATACGGCAACACCGAGAAGCGGGCCGCCATGTCTGCTTAGAGGCTGTTTCCGCCAGCGCTCATGCGCAGAACATAGCTTGCACGCGCAGAACACAGCTTGCGCGCGTGCACAATGGGGAAATTGCTGGGTTGCGCATGCGCACAAGGGGAGAAATGCCGGGTTGCGCATGCGCACAGCTGAAAATTGCCGGCTCCGCTTTCCGGCGATTTTCACTATACGGCCGGCCCTTAGAACGGAACCCGCCGTATGCCCGGGGACCTGCTGTATATATATTTTTTGTGTATGTGGGTTTTTAAAATAATAATTTTCTTAATCTCCAGTGTATGAGGTTACCTTAGTAGCCTCAGACTGAACCAGGCTATGGGGATACATCCATTTTTACTTCACAGACACTTATAGGATAATTTGACATCTTCAAAAGTGTCTGTTGGGCCCATTTTTTGCCGAAAATCACAAACGACTCAATAGGAATTTTCATCTGAAAAGAGCCTAAACAGCCACTTTGAAGTATAACAAATTTACCCATTAATAGTTCAACTGCTCATATCATCTTAACGAAGCTGATTTTACAATTTAAAAAAAAAAGTCCACTGAAAAAGTCAAGTTGAGATCTGTTAAAGTAAATATGAAAGAAAAGTGCAAACCCCCCAGGGTTTAGCACTGATTGCTGCCTAGATGTAGACTCCAGAAAAGTATAGGTCATCCTATTTTAAGGAAAGTGAATCAAGAAAGGGATTCATAGATATCAAGTAAGTCATTAAACTGCTAAGTAACACAGTTGTCTTTTGACCAATTTAAGCTTTTGAAACCACCATAAGTTATTTACTAAAATCTACTTCCCGAGATGGATGTCCCCCATTGTGGTTTGGTAGTGTCTGTCCCGGGTGCAGAAGCTCTACTACCAACTCCAGGCTGGGACCTGTTCCTGTGCCGTAGGCGGGCTGTGGTGGCAGCTGCCCTGCATTTTGGGTGGAGAGAGGGGACCATGGAAGGTGAAAAGGCCATCGGGCGGTAAAGCAGAGAGTGAGTGGAGGCCCCGAGGGCATATGGTGGCAGGCAGAGTGCAAGGCTTTTACTGCCCTCTTGATTCCCCCTCCTTCCCACTAAATTAGCTTCAAGAAAGTGACAGAGGGTTAAGCCCCCGGGTAGCCTCTTAGGTGGCTAGAGGGAATTTGCTGAGGTATTTTCAGGCAGATAAAAGTTCATTTGGGACCTCTAATCCAGGTTCAGAGAGGCTTGGAAGGAGTCCATTATTAGACCCTAGGGAAACACACACAGAAAAAAAGAAAAGAGTGCTGCCAGTGTACACTGTGTGGTATTTATATGTATATAGTGCTGGCAGTGTATATGGTGCTCTATTTATGTGTATCTGGCTTTGGCAGTGTAGAAAACCTCTCAAAAAGAGAAAAAGCGCCGCACAGCACAAAAAAGGAAGGTGAAGGCTGATGTGAGAAAATAAAAGGAGCTTTATTTGCACAAGGTGCAAGCGAAACCTCTTGACGCGTTTCGGCCTGGCAGGCCTTTGTCAAAGGCCTGCCAGGCCGAAACGCGTCAAGAGGTTTCGCTTGCACCTTGTGCAAATAAAGCTCCTTTTATTTTCTCACATCAGCCTTCACCTTCCTTTTTTGTGCTGTGCGGCGCTTTTTCTCTTTTTGAGAGGTTTTCTATGCTGTTACATTGCGCGTCTGCACGCCGAGTCATTGCTGGTTTGTTCCTGGCTGCCGGGTCTGCCGTGACGTCATCTAGAAGCACCATCTATGCCGCCGGTCAGGTGACCACCCTCCGCATCGGCGGGTAGCGGGTTGGCGGTGAAGAAACAAGATCTTGAAACGGAGGGATCCCAGCTTCATCCAGGAGGAGCAGGAGCATACATCACATTGCCAAGACCGGACAGGCTTGACATCAACAGCCACAAGAAATATACGTGAGTTTCCCGTGTTCCAGCCTGATAGTGCTCATGGTGAGCCGGTTGGGGGGAAGGACATAATATACATATTACACTGCCATATGGTTGATTATAGCCGGGGTCTGAAAGATTCATTTTATTATTGCTCACCAGCAGGACTATGCTTTATTCTGAGCGCCTGGAGGGTTAGTCAGTTGATTTACCCATTTGTATACTGGCTTTGGCAGTGTGTGCAGGGCTGTATTTGAGTGTGTATATATAGTTGATGATTGAGCTGGGGCCTGATCGGTTATCCCAAGGGGTGGTCCATTTCCCACACATATTTTAATCCGGTTCTCCTGACAAGTCAGGCACGGTGCAGTAAAGGGCATTGTGCATGCTGTTAAGCATAGTTCAGGTATGGGCATTGGTGGCTTCTGTGTGTGTGGGGGGGTAGGGGGGGGCAGCAATGTAAAATTGAAACACATTTTCCAAGACAAATGTCACATGAACTTTCATCTTATGTACACAAAAGGAGGAATGAATGACCAGGATTTCCAGTGTCAGTACCCACTACTGGGGCTCTTTCGTCTCTCAGTGTGGCAGCAGCATAGGAAGGGCACCAATACTTGCCCAGTTTGGCTGTATGAGGGAGCGCGGCTGTGGATGTTTCAGGGAGGGAGGCAGTGTTCGCTCCTCCCACCCCTTCGATTTCTCTGCTTAAGCTGGGAGGGTTTCTGATATTGGCTCGAGTGGGCAGTGCTCATTGTGTTTGAGAGTCTGGGCTCCAGCTCACAGCTGACAATAAGTTAGCTTAGTGGCCATGGTGGTGACTAGCTTTAGGTGTAGGATGCTTATACATACATCAGTAGTCCATTTGAGTTAATATAGAGCCGTCTGCACAGGTGATTATCACACAGTTTGAATTGGTTAATGTTCCTTCAGATCGGGTTTGGAAGGTTTTGTTGGATTTGGTGCTCCGGTGCTAGTTTAAGTTGTAAAATAGCTTTGCTGGTGGTGGCTGTTTGGGGGGTAGTGCAGGGTAACCTTGCCAGATGGGGATCAATTACAGTAATGCCTGGTGGTGGCATTGTTGGCGAGTTGGCAGGGCTCATTGTGCTTTGTGTACCTTGGACACATCTTGCAGCTGACATGGTGTCAGCTGAGTGGCTGGGACTTGGGACGGTCCAGGCTAACGGGCCATGATTTAACCATCATTGGTCATACCTGTGAGTGGAGCACTCTGGCAGGGTTAAAACCTCACCTATTGCTGTATTTGAATAAAAGCCACAGCCTTTGTACCTCCAGACCTTTGTGTGTGTGCTTTATTTGCCGGAAGTTGGGGGGGGTTGGGGGAGCAGCATCACAGGCTCTGAGGTCAAGTGGTGAATGCTTTTGGAATTTTGCAGCAATCTTCCAGCTGTAAAACTAGGGCAAAACTGTGCAAAAGAAACTTTACCAAATCTATCAAAACAAGACAGCACACTCATTTCAGTTGCAACTTTTCCTTTGATAAGTCTGGTGCAGGTATTTCTCTTCAGTGTCACAGCTGAAAGACTGATACATACAGTAACAAATAGATGGACAACACAAAAAATCAGACACAGAGGCGAAAAAAGGGCAACATCCTAGAGCACCTTGTACGGCTGCCAATCAGCATTTGTGAAGCTGATTTTGAATGCACTGACATGCATTAGGGTCATGTTTAAGGACGTGTCCACAGTATTGCCTTGCTGCAGCATTACAATAAAAGAGTCAATTGTTACATAATTAACGTTCACATCGATTATTAGCCCATTTATTTGGGTCACCACCTTGGACAGGGCGGCAGTGACTCATTATTCTCTGATGCATTAGATGAGCCCCCTACTTTCCTGGCAACAAGACAAGGTATGATTCCATTTATTAATTCGAACATAAATTAGATACAAGCGCACTGCGTATGCTTTTTACCAAAGAAGCATGTGTCAGCATGTAGGTAGGAATATTAAAATAACCTCTAAGTAAATAGCCCCCAAAGGCGTCTGTTTACTTTAATCTCCCATCTGCTAAACTGTGCAAAAGAAGGACCACATTTAGCAAGGAAAGGGAATCCTATTGAATGCATCTGGTGCAATTCTTTCCCACTGGATTTGCCCCAGTTTTTTTTATCTGGGAGACTTGAAAATAACCCTAAAAAAATTAATTTCCTTAACAAGGCAAACATGTTTTGCCACCCCAGAAAATCTTCAATTTACAGTAGTTTAATGACTGCTTAACAAGTACTGGAACATGCGTTTTTGTTGCAAATTAATCTATCTAGGGTAGAAATTTCACTAGGTACAGACGACTTGTTACTGTGTGAAAATGTCTTGACATGAATACATCAGCATAAAAATGTGAAACGTATTAGTAGATATGCACTTAGTTCTCTCCTACCCGGAATGATTTTTCCTTAATTATCTGAAAACAATGACAGCATTTTTCTCCATGCCTCTTAATGACTATCTAGTATGGGGGAGTGTGACCATTGCTAAACAGTGACAAGGCACAGTGCCCTTTAAGTGAAAAGTGCTAAGCAAGTGAATGATGTGAAGCTGAAAGAATGGAACAATACCGCCGTAGCGGTTAGATCATTATAAACTTGTTTACGCTACTCTAGCAGAATATAATACAGAAGACGCTGAAAATTATGTTCCTGCCACTATAGGCATAGGAAATCACTGCAATTACAGCTGCTTAAGCGCTAATACATTTGCAACTTGTATATTTTTCAGTTGTCAATCATTTTTTCTATACCTAATTGATCAACTGGAACCTGTTAAACATTAAAGTTTCCATTACATGTCTAGCAAAGCACAGTTATATTATACAGTTGTATACAGTAGATGTAGCAAGCGGGATACAAAACCCTTGCTACATCTGTATATGCTATAACATTCTTGACTGCAAACAGAACATGCTCTGCATAGCTAATTTCCCCTGAGGTTTTATGTTAACTCATGTATCCATTTTTTTTTCCTCGTGCTAAATCGTTTAGATTTTCTCATATCATCTTTTCTTTCAATTGTTTACTCAATTTCTCCAACACCTTGGAGACAAGAAAGAAGAACTTTCTGAGTATACAGCAAAGACTAAAGAATCGCAGGGGTTATATACAGTATCAAAGTCTTCGTGCTGCAAAACTGCTTCACACAACTTTACCAGATGTACAGATGCAACCAGACATAGGGGCCCGTGCTATAAGCGATCATAAAAAAAATCGCCTGGCCATTTAATTCACCTGTTTTTTGAGCGTTGCTATCACGGTATTCAGAAAGCCTCGATTACCTGTGATAGCAAAATTCCCAAACCGGGCGAGTAGCCGACGACGTGAAGATCGCCTCTCTAAAAAGGGCTGACCCGGCCATTTCTTTCAGCTGCAGAGAGAGCCGCCTCTCACTGCCGAAATCTTGCCCGTAATTAATGTTTTTTTATATAAATTGTATTACTAGTGTAACACCTTTCCCACCCACCCCCCCCTATCGCAGATGGGGACCGTGTGGGGAAATCTACACTTATGTTACCTGGTGTGGTGCGTTACCTGATAGGCTCACAGAAGACCTGAACCTCCGCCACTGGGAGCCTGGGGTTACCTGATTCGTCGTACACAGCGCCTCCACCTGTAAGGGTTCCCACCTGAGTGGGATGGTGCTCTTACAGGAACCACAATAATAAGACACGCACACAGTGTATGCTAATAACTGTTTAATATTGCTAATACTAATAACTTCGGTACCTGTACCACACAGAATAATGCATATAGCCGTACACATAGAAGTGCACCGGGTGCACACATCAACATAAGTATTCCCCAGAGTACCTTATGTCCAAACCCACCCACGTGTGATGGAGATAGCGCTATCCCTGGACCTGTTGGTGCATTATTTATAGATACCTGCCCGGGGCTCCAGCCTGCGGGTACCGCTATACAACCGGTATGGATCCGTCTGATCCGACGTGATGTCCTCCTACACGTGGGGTGACTTCCAGCGTGGATAATATCATCACAGGTCCACACCGTCTGTACCTTGACGGGGATCTGCCTGTAGCCGGCAGGCCACAGTCACTGCTTGGCTTGGCCTCCACGAAGATAGTCTCTATGTAACTGAGGGGTCTGAGCCCAGACCCAGCAATCAGGCTGCTCGACACTGAGGGTGTCCTAACTTAACCAAATAGCTAAAGGGACAGATCTCCTTACGTAGGGCCTGTCCCTGAAGCAACCAACAAACTGGGGAATGGTAACTTATCTGGGACCTCTGGGGGTAACTAGGCCTAGTGCTAGGGGCTACTGCTCCCTGCACACACACCCTAACTCCCCCAGCTCCCAGCTCTCACTCCCAACTGCCAACTGCAAACTGCCAACTGCAACTGCCAACTGCAACTGCCAACTGCAACTGCTGAGTTTCCTTGAGCCCTATTGGCTGTTCTGGGTCACCTGGGGCTTCCTCCCTAGGCCTCATGGGAATTGTAGTCCCGGCGAGGCTATAGCTGCATTGGGGCCCCGTGCGTGCTCTTACTGCGCATGCGCGACTTCCTAATGGCCGCCGCAACTCCCTAGTCTCTTCTGCGCAAGCAGGACCACTGCGCATGCGCGCGCCTTTGTAATGGCGGCCCCTGCTAGCCGGGTGCGCCGCCGAGACTCCCAGGACCCGGAGCGCTCCCTGCTCCGGCCCCCACCCTTGCAATCAGCTGGCGGGTCCGTCGCTGGCTCCGGCGGCACTCGCGACCGCGCTGCCCGCAAGAGGGAGGATCTCGAGAAGCTCAGGGGAACCGGGGCTACACTAGTGTAGATGAACAGGGGGTGTCTGGAGTAGAACTGCATTGATTTGACACCCTGCTTCCCGAGATATAGGCCCCGTTATGGGGTTCCGGTATCAACTATGCATTTTATTCCCACTGTCATGTGACGTGGGACATTTAAATGCATAGGAGATACCGGCACCCCATAACGGGGTCTGTATCTCGGGAAGCAGGGGGTCCCGAGACATTAAATCAGCGCAGTTCTGCTCCAGAGACCCCCTGCTCATGCACTAGTATTAAAATGTATATTAAAACAGCTGCTATCCACAATAAACCAACAGAACAACAGTAATACCCACCCCCTCCACACCACATGCTTGATACCAGAGGCTGCGGGTGTCTGCGGGCCCTCAGGTTGGCCCAGTGGGTCCTTAGGTGGTCCCTCAAGGTGTCTGTGGGTCCTTAGGTGGTCCCTGCAGGTGTCCATGGGTACTCCGTTGGTCTCCGTGAGTGTCAGTGGGCCCTTGGGTGGTGTCTGGGGGTGTCTGAGGGCCATCATGTGGTGTCAGGGGGTCCTTGGGTGGTGTCCAGGGGTGTCTGGGGGCTCTCAGGTGGTGTTTGGAGGGGTCTGTGGGCCATCATGTGGGGGGAGGAGGGGGAACAATTTATTTCAATGTATTGCAAAAAAAAATTGCCACAGGATTGGTACTGCAGGTCAGCGGGGACCACACGATGGCCCACAGACACATATAAGTAAGTGGCTTATCAATGCTTATAGCATAGGCCCCTTAATGTCTGCACATTGCTCCATGGGGGCTCCCTTGTGAAAGAAATTACCCCCCCCCCTACCCGCCCTTACAGGCAGCCACAGATTTGGACTGATCCCGAATCCAGCAGCAAAATTATGCGACCAGAACATCTGGCTACATCTGTCTCTAAGCGAAAAATCCCCAAGTTGAGATCCTAATGCTTTTTAAAAATCTAGGGGGTGATTTATCAAAGTCTCCCAGCTGCAAAATCAGGGCAGAAGTAATGCAATATTACTGCATCACATTTATCAAAAATGAAAGTCCCATAGGTTCCACAGACAGTGTTTCCTTCATAAATCTAGTGGTTTTATTGTCCTAGTTTTGTAGCCTTGAGACTTACCTCCTCCCTCCCTTCTTAGTGGTGTTGTTTGCTCTAAATTAAACCCACTTTGGCCTTTATCCAGGGGTCTGTTACTAACTTAATGAGGTTTTCATCTAACTTAGTGCCTGAATAATGATGTAGCCAGATTTACGTTTTTTGGTGCCACAGACCACCACGTGTAAATCTGCAGCACCTCCGCAGCACCAAAAAGATTACATTTTGCAGCCTGGGAGGATAAACACTGCGGAGGTCAATGCTTCTGCAGCGTTAATCTCCAAGGCCAGACAGTTTGGAGGAGCTACTCAGAGGCACACGGAAGAAGTCTCTGTGAGTGCTGTGTCTTCCAGAGCAGTTCGGATGGTAAGAAGCAGTCTCCGGTCTGTCTAGCACCTTGAAGATGTAGATGCCCGAATGTGGATATCTACCTCATGACAGAGAAAACTTCTGAGCAGCTCGTTCAGACTCTTTGGCTTGATGGGTCTGCAGGATTAATGCTGTGGGTGTCTGGGGGTCCTCTGGTGGTCCCTGCGATGTCTGTAGGCCCTCGGGTGGTCCCCATGGGTCCTTAGGTGGTCCCCACAGGTGTCTGTGGACCCCGCAGAGTAAATTCTCCCAGGCCCTTTCTGTTTCGGGACTGGACCGCACCGCCACCGAGCACGATCACGGCACTGAAAAGAGTATGCCTGGCTACATCTATAAGTGCTAACAGTGTCGTTAAAACCCAACAAGGCATTGCTAAGTGTTGTATTCAGCTGTAATCGGCCTTGAGTTAACTACAGATGCAGCGGCCATAATTGAAACACTTCACTCAGAATACCCATGTCATGGCGCGGGATTTCTTCCAACCGTACCGTCTTAAGACGCGAGTGCAGACGATTGCAGAAAAAGGCATTTTAGTGTTTTGGCTTTTAAACAACTGAAATTGACACAGTAGCGCAGTAGCACAGTACTGTACACATTACAATTCATTAATTTCATTGCATTTAATTGCACACAATCCATGAAATTCAAACTAAGCAACCGCGATAAACACGTGTGCCTGGGGCAATTGGCCGCGTTAATGCCGCGTGGAGTACAGCAGCGCACACGAAAACGGCGCTGTGATTTGTTCGAATAACGGCCGCTGCATCTGTATAATAGACATTAGTGTTAATGATATGCAAAAAAGGTGTTCCCTTAACAACGCCACTAGAGAGGTTCGTTGTAGTTAATGTACAGTAGGATGTGTGTGTGTTTTTTCATATATTTGTTTCAGCTTGAAATAAGTATGTGTTTCTTTCTATTTATAGTTGCTCAGTATCCTTAATGTTGCAACTTTTTCTCATAGCATATTATATTTATTTATTTTCATTAAATTGGTTCCTGACCTCTCTATCAATATTTATATCTCTTTTTGCCTTTAGTAATGTGTGGATTTATATTCATTAATATTATTGGTATTATATGATTATATTACTTTAGTTATAAATATAATGAATTATTAACTTACACCTATTACATCCATGTTTTATGTTACTTATTGTTTTTAATTCTAAGCATCCTAATGAGTCTATTTATAGTATTTTTGTTATTGCATTTTTTGTGTTGTCTTTTTGTTGGTTTTCTCCCCTACAGCAATTCTGCTTTCTTTATGTGGTCAAAATTTTCACAGATTGTTTGTTCCCGGGGGTCTCATTTACATGGGATGCAGTTAGGTAGTACTTCCGGGGGGAGTACCTATAAAAAGACTCTTCCTAGACTCATGGATCTATGCTTTGATAAAGCGCCCCAGACGAGAAACGTGTTAGAGGTTTCTCTTTTTACTTAAGCTATATGCCTCAATAAACTTTTTGTTATTTTTTCTACTTGGCCTCCAGTTCTCTATTTTTCGCAGTGCTCCCCATTTCTTCTTTTTTATTGCTTCACTTCACCATCTGAGGACACACGCTGGGAGGTCTGGGCCACCTGCTTATGGTTCCGTGAGTTATATACTTATCTTTATGCTGATGTGACTGCTGCATATTCTTCACTAAGGGAGCCTCTCTGATGCCGTGCGGGTCTGCCGGTTCCCATTGGGGGACCTCCGGATTACAGTGACTCTCAGTCTGTCCCTACATTCTGTGATTGCCTACATGATTTTGGCTGCAGCTACAATTTAACCATTTAGTGGCTGGATTTCCTGTATTCGACGTGTTATACTGCATACATCTCTGACCTATATTACTGGGGGTTTGTAGCACCTACCATTGAGGTGATTTAACCTGACATTAGTTAGGTCACACCTATGGGTGGAGTTACTCTTCTCCAGACCTTGAAATATAGGTTTTGCTGGAGAGAGAGATATTAGCATATAACCCAGGTATCTCAGGTGTGCTATTTCTTGTGCAAAGGTATGTCTCCATGTGTTGTATAAAGTAATGTTTGGGGACTCGGGTACATATAGCACTTGGGACTTTAACACAAAAGTTTCTCTTTCTCGTGAAATGTGAGTCATTCTAGCTGTTTTCTTTTGAATGATATTATTGTGGGTTGAACAAGAGTTTGCATAGGCAAAGCTTCTTCTCACTCATCTTTCTGATGGTAGAAGGAACCTTTGTTGTCCTGAAAGCTTGCACTCTTTGTAACCACGAGTTAGCTATTAAAGGTATCACTTCCACCTTACTTTTCTTTATCTATTCAACGGGCTAAAACAGCCTCTGTTTTTTGCTTGATCACACATTATGTTTAAAGAAGCTAAATATTGTGCATTGTTCAACATTTTTCAAAATGTTTTTTTTTTTTTAAGGATCCTAATTTAAGTTTACGCTGTGCTGTGAAGATATGATTCTACAAAAAATATATAATCAGACAATGGCGCTCAAGTTCTGAATTTATGCAATTTTCAAAATACTATCTTCCAATACATAATAATGGAGGTGACCATCTGAAAAAGTGAACCCAGTACAGTGTTTTTCCCTGAAGTGCTGCATTCATTAAACATAAATGTACTTGTTTAATTAATTTACTGTCCTATACTTTGTTACATAAGAGTCATTTTTCTAGATTGCAAGATGACTCTAACCCGATTTACTTCTGTTTGAGTCCCTGCCACATCCTGATATTGGAAAGCCCCCGGCTGACTCTGCTGGTCATCTTATTTCGTGTCAAACTGAACCCACTGATCATCATATTTTTGACATACAGTATGTCATAAAATTCTGTAATTATTCTCAATGAATTATTCATTTTTATTCGGAAAAAAAAACCCCAAATGTTTCTCTAGCTCAGTATAAGGATTGCTGTTTTAAAGAGAAACCAATGAAGATTATGTTTTAGGATGCCCAAATCTAAAGGAAATGGATGTTTGGCCGTGACCCAACCCGCCGCAGATGCTCCAGCGCCACACATGTTGCCGCCGGAAAATAACTCATTGCCGAGACACCTCGTTGCTCGCAATCTCGACAACACCATCTTTTTTTTTTTATTTCAAACATTTTTATTGTTTTCTGACAGGGGTACATTCACATCACATGGTTGTTTATAGACAGTAAACTTAATTAACATATACATTTAAAAGTGAACAACCCGAAGCATCTCAAGGTTGATTGATCAAGAAGAGGCGATCTGCCCCTAGTATTTTGTAACCTTCTATGCATTTAGATTCTACTATGTAGATCCCGTCCGGGAGAATTAACAGTTTTAGGAGGATCTTAGATCAAACCCCTTATATTAGTACTGTAAAGGATAGGCAGAGAGAGAGAGGGGGAGAAGAGAGAAGAACAGAAGAAGGGGGGAGAGAGGGGATAGGAATGGGGAGAGCTAAGGGAAGGGGTGTAGTTGTCCTCCCCTCCACCTTGTCAAAAGACCCTGAGTAGACATGAACTCCCCCTTAGAGGGGTTAGTGTTCTAATGCAGAGTCCAAGTGAAGCATCTATATCTCATTTTTAATCTCTTTAATTATAAGGCCACTGTGCCCAAACGTTCTCATATTGTACCATATTCTGTTTCAGGAGCGCCGATAGGTATTCCATAAGCTTGACCTCGCTTACCTTGCGAAGGACCATTTGCTTAGAAGGGGGTTTAATCTTTTTCCAATTACCTGCTATTGAGCAGCGAGCCGCAGTCAGGATGAACGAGGCCAGTTTTTTAAGAGGGACAGAGATATCTTCGATGGGTTTCGCGAGTAGGCATATCAGCGGGTCCATCCGGACCTCAACTCCTACCGTCTCCTCAACCAATGAGCATATCATATTCCAGAAAGTCTGGATCTTTGGGCATGTCCACCATATATGCACCAGATCTCCTCTCTGGCCGCACCCCCTCCAACAGAGGTCAGACAGGCCAGGGAAGATCCGGCTCAGCCTACTCGGGATTAAGTACCATTGAAATAGAATCTTATATATATTTTCCTTAGTAGTAGTGCAAATAGAAGTTTTGGCTGCTGCTTCCCAAATATCCTCCCATTCATCTCTGTCTATATCAAGATTGAGGTCTTCAGCCCATTTCAACATATAATTGTGGTTGACGGGACTCCTGGACCGTGCTAGCCCCGCGTAAATCTCTGAGATCAGACCCTTCCGGTATGTGCCCACCATACACATCTTTTCAAAAGACGTTGGACCTTCAAATTTGGATGTTTGGGAAATTGTTAGGAGAAAGTGTCTGATCTGAAGATAACCATAAAGTGGGAGTTTCATGGGGAGGCATTTCTCCTGTAAATCAAGTAACGGAATAAGAGTCCCTTTGTCTATTAGATCTCTTGCTGATTTCATGTTAGCCAAACTAAATGCTTTAAGGTTCCCTGGGACACAACCCGGAGGGAATTCAGGGTTACCAAAAATGGGAGTGAGTATGGAGCGGGAAGACGTCAGTTTATATTTATTTCTTGTTTTTGTCCAAATTTTCCACGTGCATCTCATTGCTCCCAGGCCTGTTCTGTCCGATATTATCTTCTCTCCCCCTCCGGACCAAAGTATTGCCCCGAGTGAGAGGGGAGCGACACAGAAGGACTCAATTTCCAACCAGCCGCAAGACACTGGATCGTTGTTCCAAACTATCGCTTGTTTTAGGTGGGTCGCTTGATAATAATTCATTATATCTGGTACTCCCAGACCTCCACACTCCCGTGGTGCCAACATTACCGATCTAGCCACCCGCGGCTTTTTGTCCTTCCAGATTAATTGGAAAATACTATTTTGAATGCTTTTGAGGTCTGCCAGCGGAACACAGACCGGGAGGGTCTGGAAGACGTACAGTAGCCTGGGAAGGATGTTCATCTTAACAGATGTCACTCTTCCAAGCCATGAAATGTGGTACTTGTTCCAGCACTGGAGGTTTTTTTTAATTTCTGTAAATAAGGGGGGAAAATTATATTTAAATAGGGCAGCATAAGAATTTGCGATTCTGATCCCTAGGTATTTAATGTTGTTAGGGCTCCATTTATAACTAAAATTAATTTGCAATAGTTTTATCTTTAACCCAAATTACAGCAATCCGAACCAAATCTGGTCTCAAAACATTCAAAGAAAGCGAGATTGCCCAAGAATTCTCAGAATATTATACGAAACTCTATAATTTAAATCCCTCCCAAAATACTCAGTCCGGGTTGACGACCATCTCAAAGTACTTAGAGGAATGCAACCTTCCGGCCCTTCCAGAAAAAACTATCTCACAATTAAATGAGAAAATAACGCCCAAAGAACTATTTGAAGTAATAAAACAATTAAAAATAAATAAGACTCCAGGGCCAGACGGGTTCTCAAACCAATATTACAAGAAGTTTAAGGCCGTGCTGGCTCCGCACCTAGTAGAAGTTTTCAATGCATTTATGGGGGGTGAAGATGTCCCGGCCTCTATGTCTACAGCCAACCTGGCAATAATTCACAAAGAAGGTAGAGACCCACTGCAATGTGGCAATTATAGGCCGATATCTCTCCTAAATTCTGATCTAAAAATATATAGTAAGATTTTAGCAAACAGACTAAACCCGATTCTTCCGAGCTTGATTCATAAAGACCAGGTTGGATTTATTTCGGGCAGACAAGCTTCAGATAATACTCGGAAAATAATAAACATTGTGGACCACGTGCATCTCTCAGGTACAAGAGCATTTTTGTTGAGCTTGGATGCCGAAAAAGCATTCGATAGAATTAGGTGGGACTTTTTAGACCAAACATTGATTAAATTCGGCTTCAGGGGCCCCTTCTTAGAGGGGATCAGAGCTCTGTACAAAAACCCAACAGCGGTTGTAAAACTCCCGGGAGGAGACTCAAGTCCCATAAAAATTACGAATGGTACAAGGCAGGGTTGTCCCTTGTCCCCACTTCTGTTTGCATTGTCGATTGAACCACTCGCGGCCACAATTAGAAATGACAATGATATAAAAGGGATTGTTATTGGAGCGCGAGAATACAAGATATCTCTTTTTGCAGATGATATCATTTTGTCATTGTCGTCCCCAATGACGACTCTGCCTAACCTCCAGTCACAGCTGGAAAAATTTGGCCGGGTATCAGGGTATAAAATTAACAGCGATAAATCTGAAGCCCTGAACCTATCACTTCTCGCCCCCGAGGTAAGACAACACCATCTTTAAATGTCTCTCGCACCTTTGAGGAATTAGGAGTAGTATTAATATAGTTTTATTTAATTCAAAATGTAACTCACAAAATAAAAATGTAGCCTAAAATTGTAACAGTATCTATTTACCACTTGGCTGTTAGAGGTCTGTTTCCTCAAGCAACCAAGGGGTTAAATATCATAACCTTTCTTGGATGGGCAATGCTAAAATTCTACCTATGTGCTGAGATAATTGCATGAAATATCCTCCAAAATGCCTCAAGTGCATTTCCTAAAAGGTCTGTCAGCTCCAAGAGAAGCATATTAGCACATATTTTTCAATGGAAAAATCATGTTGAAAATGACGTATTTTTATATAAATAAACAGCTGTTTTATTTCACCAGTTTTTCCCAAGTAAAACAGCCAGAGACACTGGTGAAGATCCCCCAGTAGGGGTCATGTATTAAAGTCTTCCGGCTGCAATATTGGGGGGGGGGGAAGGGGGGAAGGGGGGAAGAATAGCATCAGATTTATCAAAGAAAACAAACTACAGTAGAGGCAACGTTTATTCTAACATTTGCTGTAAACTAGCCGGGTTACATTCTGGTTATGTGCTGGGTATGTGCTGGATATGTTCTGGGCTAGTTTGAGGCACGTTTAAGGCATTGACTAACGAGCCATAGGATTAACACAGCAGGGATCCCTGGCAGTCCAATTCAGTTTGAATGTGACTGCCAGGGACCCCCGCTGTTAATCTGATAGGCCATTAATCAATGCAGAAATGCTGGGGCTAGTTTAAGGAAAGTTTAAGGCATGTATTCACAATGTACCTGGGTGTTTCCTGGGTCTTTTGGGGAATTAGCCACTGGTTTTTGTTCGAATAAGAGTTGCCTCTACTGTATAATGCTTTCAATGGGATTGTTTGCTTTGATGAATCTGATGCTATTTTTGCTCCATTTCTTCCTCTTTTTTTGCAGACAACGGATTTTGATACATGGACCCCAGTGTCCAAAATGCAACACGCTGTGAAGCCACTTCCTAGTGCTGCAGAAGAGACCAGCACTATTAAAATGAATGGGACTTAAATCTTCCCCAGCACAGGGAAGGAGCTTCACGTAAATTGAAAAATGGTCTTAGCCCACAAATGTTAATACAAATCTATTGGCTTTGACATTGGATTTCAAGGGGTTATTTATCAAAGTCGGGTGGCTGGGATGCAAATAAATAGTGCAAGGTTTGGCAAAGAAAATAGTACCCCATTTGGGGTTTGTTTATACCAAATTTGAGTCTGGTCCATCACTTACAGTATTTCCGTTTTCTATGCACAACAAACTTCCACCAAGTTCAATTAGCATAAACTCTTAAGACTAACATCCTGTTCTCCCTGTGAAGGTCTTGTATAACAAGACGAGGTAAAGTCACCATCGGTTAAACTCACTTTACATCCCATTGTCTGTAACTTGTGACCTTGAGCAAGTCACTTTATCTCTCTTTAATTGCAAAAGGCAAAAATGAGATTATACAACCTGTAAAAGAACTATTCATCCCAAGGGCAGTACAAACAACACAGGGACATCCCTCATGGTTGGAGGAAAGGAGATTTCGCTAGACACAAAGTTCTTTACAGTAAGGGCAGTACCATGCAGTTACTATACTAATAGAGGTTCAAAACTGTTACCTATGTGCTATATATATATATATATATATATATATATATATATGATATATGACACACTGATATACTATCCTAATTTATGTGGATAAATATACTTACCACAAATTAGTGATAGCCTCATCATACTGCTTTACCAATCAAATTACTTTGGATGCTATACTTTCCATTGGTTAGCTGTTATGTGCCGCCTCTACAATGGGGAACTTTATTCACACTGTACATAATATCACACACGTCGTAGTTATTGAATACAATTTTATTGTTTTCTTACATATTGTTAGTGGTACATAGGAGATATACTTATATTCTCTTCATATTGAATTGTATTGTATGTCTTTATTTATATAGTGCCATTATTGTACTTAGCGCTTCACAGTAGGAATACACGGGGTAGACAAATAAATAACAGATACTGTAATATAAATAACAGGTCATGGGAAAAAGTGCTTCAGACATAAAAGTAAAAGGAAGATGAGTCCCTGCTCCGAGGAGCTTACAATCTAATTGGTAAGTAGGGAGAACGTACAGAGACAGCAGGAGGGGATATCTGTATACCTGGATTATTTAATCCATCATATAATATACTATACCCAAGTACTTTGAGTGCAGACTATAGGGATCTTTGTGTGGTTTTGTACATCAGTACGGAACCCAGTTTTGCAGCTGAGAGAGTTACATACATAAAACCTCTTTAACGGGTATTCCCCCACCCCCAATCGCAGATACAGTGAATGTGGGGGGAACCTATATGTTACCAGGTGTGGTGCGTTATACCTGTCAGGCTCACAGGAGGTCTAAGCCTCTGCTAGTGAGAGCCTGGGGTGAATCCTCTGGAACATTCTCAGTTTCAGCGCCTCCACCTGTGTAGGGTTCTATTGATGTAGAAGGTTGCCTACATAGGACCCGCATATACAATAACCACATACACAGGAATGTATATAACCAGTTTATATATGCAGGAAATAACACACTTAATAACATACACTACTAACACTCCCCCTCTAGAGAGTAACTCCACTGTCACCATATATCCCCACACTGGGTTCACAGCCCAACCCCCTTGTCCCGTGGTCAGCGTTGCCACTATGTGTAGTTGTGATATGTTAGGATACGTTGGTGCACTTAGGAAGGTACCTGCCGAGCGCTCCTGCACTCGGGCCTGCAAGCGACTTCGAAAAGAATCTGCCGCTTGGTGATCCCGTCTGATCCGATGTTTCCTCGCACGGGGTCTGCCAGGGGAGATCCCACCCTGGAGATAGTCTCTGTCTCTGTGGGCACAGACTTGAGCCCAAGTCTGTTCTCTGGGAGCGCAGCGTCCGCTGTGACCCTAACTGACTATGTGAACTAAGGTGATGGTCGCTGCTACTATAGGCCGTCCCTACAGCACAGCAACCTTAAATGGCTTCAGGGGAAACTCATAGAGGCCTAAGGGGTAGCCTGTCCTATGCAAGTGAGTCACTGACCCCCTGCACCCACACTACCTCTCCCGTACCACCCGGGTCCCCTCTGACTACTTCTGCCTAAGGCTGCGGTCCCAGTACACCCTGTGCGCACGGCGCGGCATGCACTGTGCGTGTAAGCACCGCCCCTCAATGGGGCTGGGCCCACTACGCACCATCACGCAGAAGGTGCAGCCGCGCCGTGCGGCAGGGTTTTTCACAACTCAATACAATTGAGTTTAGTCCTAGCGACGGAGGCTTGGCCACGCCCCCACTGGCGGTTCACCCAATGAGGGCGAACCAGCCGCGTGACATAATGGCCACGCCCCCGCAAATCCCCGACCACGCCCCCTCCCGTCGCAAGCTCCCCTCTCCCTGTCAGACCGCAGATCGCGGTTAGCGCTGTGACACGCGCCGCCCCCCCCGCCGGGCGCGCGTGTCACAGACATTACTGGGACCGCAGCCTTATACTCAACACCTGCAGCAACGCACTGCAACCTGCTTGGTACCTGCAGCAAACGGCTGCACACACACTATACCTTCTTGTCAGCACTCACAGCACTGACAGCCGTGACACTTACAAGGCTGCACCTCACACGCACCTAAGGGCAGGGTCCCTAACCTAGGGGCCTTCCCTATGAACTTGCCCACTAACCTAGTGGGAGTGGGGCCTGGGGCCTGGGGTTTCTCTGGCCTAGTACAGCAGAGCCCTGCTCTGTGTACACTACCTTCCCCAATCTCTTCCTGGATCCAACTGACAAAACCCTGTCTGCACACAACATTGTTGCAACTCTGCAGCATGAGAATCTGCCAGCTCTATTGGCTTCAATGCTGCCTGTGACCAGGGTGAAAGTGCAGTCCCCAGAGGCTGCTGGGAATTGTAGTCCTTGGCACAGCTCTTTCCTATGGGGACCGCGTGCGCGATCTTTACTGCGCATGTGCAACGCTGTAACGGCTGCCGCTACGCTTAACTGTGCCTGCGCAACCTCCCAGAGCTCCGGCACACTGGCGATGGCCACCGCTACCCTGGCCAACCTCTGCGCATTGCGCGAACCTCGTGCCGCAACCAAGGTGGCGGTGCCCGCCGGGAGAAGTCGCCGTCCCCTTCCCCCACTGCCACAGGGGTAAAGCGGGGGGCAAAGGAAGATCAGGGGAATGGGGGTGACCCCCTTACACCTCCCTTTCCTCTTTTCCATACAGTGGAGAGATCTTCTATTAAAAAAAAACATCAGTGCATCTCAGGTGTCCGACCACAAAACCCCACAGCACAGAATGTTATTGGGAACAATAACCATTCATCATACAGTAGTTTTTATTGAACTAGTCAAAATGGTATCTTCTAACCAGTCAAAGATTGAACTGGTGGTGTCAATATATTCCAGCTATAGTGCCACCCCTTGCAAATATGCTGAATGTAGTTTGCAGACACTTGAGAACTTCAAAAAGTAGACATTGAGGTCACTACACCTAATGTAACATAATGTAAATGGATTAATTAAGTATTGGGAGGTGTTAAACCCTAAGCAATGGACTGATTATCCAACTGTGTTGGTGCCTTAGGCACATAGTTAAGGTAATTGCCCATTGTAAGAATTTATAATGATTGTGCTCTAGAAAATAGAGTTGTTGCCTCATTTGCTAACCTTAGTGTTATATAGCTTTGTAATAGAACTTATTTAGCTGTTTGCCACTTTGCCTACACAGCAAAAGGGAATTATTCAACTATATTGGAAACTAATGAATATCCTACGTTGTTTTAATCCAGTTGCTTTTAAGATTGTAAAATGAGTCAATCCTTTCTGTTCTGAAAAGCAGAAAAGGTTCATGTGTCATATGATACAGAGAATGTTTTGCAGTTACTCTGTGACAAGATGTACATGGTTCTATCCTAAATATTAGAGGGCTGCATTAAGAGGATGCTGCATAGTCACCTATTATAAGAAATAATAGGGCGGGGGATGTTAGTAGGTAATAGGTGATGCATGCTTCTTATAGATGAAGGGTTAAGAAAATGGTTATAAAATAGCTCATGTGACCTCCATATTGGTGAAATGAGAAGTAAACACTGCAAAATTCCCAGTATGAAGAACATAAAGATGCTTAGTACCAGAGTTTGATACTCTCATGGAATCAGTTTAGTTGCAGAACCAAATCATGAAGATGTTAATTTACAGTATATATCCCATAGTCTTTGGCTCTAACAAAAACAAATGTCAAGGACCAGGGTGTATGAGGGAAACAGACACATTAAGTGTGAGGTGGGCTACATAATTAAATTAAGCAGCTTGTAGGTTAGTGAGAATAGCCAGCGACCCATCTGGTATTGGTTTTGGTTAGTATTGTGTTATTGGTTAGGTGTTACAAACCTTTGCATGCATGGGCAAACCTCAGCATTTACTAGATCCTACTCTGCAAGGTTAGCCTATTTCTTAACTAATTATAAAAACAGGATTTTATTGTTGCATCCCAAAAATTGCCAAAAAACATGGAATGTATACTACCATGGTAGAAAAATTGGGGGTATTGAGCAAAGTCTCTAAAACATTTCCCTGTTAATCAAAAGCAAAGAAGTCCCTCTAAGTACAGTATATTGCGAATGAAAGGCCTTGCTAAGTTACTCACTGTGGGGATATTGTATCAATGGAAGGAAAAGTTGGCTGAAATGTACTGCAGTATTTTGCTTGTGACTGCATCAAATGTAAGACACAACGGTATATGCCACCTCAGGTCTGATTAACATTTTGTTCATTAAACCAATTTAAGGAATTTACATGTATCATCTCATGCAGAGATAAAAACATTTACAGTCAATTGTGTGCCAACATTCACCGACCTTGTCCTACTTTTTATTGACCATGAGCATCATCTGATTCATCATGGCATGACTCACCCTTATCGTGCTCACCATGCATGTCCCCAATGCACTTCAATAGGTCTGAAAATATGGAGCATGATGAGCAGAGGGAGAAGGCATCACCTGTCCCTGAACAAGAAGCTGAAACTTCCGATGTTCAAGTGTTGCAGCCAACTCAGGGTGAATGAGATATAAACTTAAGAGTTCTTGGCGCCGATGTGCATGCTATTGAAAAGCACCGGAAGGACACAAATACTGCCCGCAATGTCATCATTGGAAATCAGAAAAAGCAGAATACAGCACAGGAGAGACAGACTTGAATTATGGGGAAAATAGCTGCTACTTTAACGGAGATGTGCAGCATTTTCCAAGATATACTGTAACAGCTGTGCTGAGGGGGGAGCTGCTTCATGCAGTCAAGCAGCCAACACCGAGCTGCAAAGCCTGCAGGACACAGTACCTACACCTAGTAGCAACCAGGGGCTCACATACATGAGGAGAATGGAGGAAAACATCAATAGCAGCTGCAACATAAACACTGTCACCCACCCCCCCCCCACACCACCAAAGGGGTGGTGAAAAATGAACAGATGACAATAAATATTTGGCAAGAAATGTAGTGTTGGTATTATATTTAAGCACATAAATGTGTGTTTAAGAAATCACTATGTTGTCATCATAAATGTCATCATATTCTGAATCAATGATGCTCTGCAAACCACATTAATATTAACTCCTAAATGATGTGCTCAACAACTACATGACAATCAATTAGCAAAATTACACATTTGAGAGGAGTTTCTTTCTACACAACATGGTCCCAAAACATGTGATGACGTTGTGCAAATTACGTTCCATCAACAATACCATATACCGCAACCTACACCACCACCATGTTTGCAGTTAGGAAGTGAGTGTTTGATAAGGGGTTTCAATAGGCTGCTTATTAGGACGTGTCCAGAAAAAGATCTACAGAAGCAAAGCTAAAGAAGCACAAAACTCTCATAGCGTGATCCAGGTTTAATATATCAGTATAAGAGAAAAAACGTGTCTTGGAAATATATCAAGAAAAGTAAAACGCAGCATTACAGAAAAATTGGAACAAAATAAAAATTAATTAGGCCATGTGCCTTTTAATGAGGACACCAGTGATTTCAGGAGACAATAGGGTATATTATTTGTATTGTTATTTCTATAGGGGTCCAAATAATTTCTAAAATGTACACCACGGGTAGGGCAGCTAAAATTAAAAGTGAATACTAAATAACACATATAAAAAAAACTCAGTTCATGTGGTGCAGTCCTGAAATTGGTTGTGTGGCGCTTGTAATGATACAAATCTGCATCTATTGAGGTTATCTCGCCAAACTTTAGGTGGCAAGAAAAAAAATGCTAATTGAAGCATTTTTGCCTTTTGGAGTTAACGAAGCTACCTAAATTCCAGCTAGTTGGCAAAAAAATGCGAGTTTTAGCCTTTTTGGTCATAAAGGTTGGATTTGCAGAGGCAGAATGAAAAAAAAACAAAAGAAGCCTGTTTCGCATTGTTTGCGAGAAGGGCTTTACAGAATACCAAAACCTGCTTTTCCGAATGGGCTCTTTCCACACCAATATTCACAACTCGCAGCTACTAGATTATACCCCAGTGAGTGAATTCTGCTTAAGACATGCAGTATGTTCCAAGCAGACGCCCCATTTGTCCTTATTATAATCTGAGCATGGTTGGTGTTTTTTCTACTTTTCCATTACACACAGAAAGCTTATTTCACTGTACTTTTTGCTTTTATATATGTCATTAAAAATGAGTCTTCAGGTGGCTTTTATGGGCTACATATATTTTAATAAATTTAGATTTAAAACAAATGACTGGTTTTTATGTTTAGAAATTAGAGGTTCATTTTAAGAATGTACCATTTCTTTTTACCACTACATTACCTGTGAAATATAAAGGTGATATTATGCTAAGATGGATATCTTGCACGCCTCTATAATTTCATAGCAATCATTGTTATAGTTTGTGGCACCATAAAGGCAGAGTTTATTTCTCTAAAAAGGATTCTCAAAAAATAAGGGCAACGAGAATCCTCTTGTGAGTTTTATGAGTAACTAACTAGGTTAAAATATCCCTTAGATAACGTTACTTCTGTGGTGTTATCAAGGCAACACCTCAAATTCCCATCATTATGTAGTTGTAGCTTGCATACCCATCTTGGCAAACTGTAGTTATACTGGAGAGAGAGAAGAGAGAGAAGAGAGAGAGAGAAGAGAGAGAAGAGAGAGGGAAAGAGAAGAGAGAGAGAGGAGAGAGAGGAAGAGAGAGGAGAGAGAGGAGAGAGGGAGAGAGAGATAGAGGGAGAGAGAGAGGGGAGAGGGGAGAGGAGGAGAGAGAGATCCCGAAATACCTAATGGAACTTTTTTTTATTAGTAATAGACAACATGGATTTATGAAGGTTAGATCATGCCAACTAACCTTATTAGTTTCTTTGAGGAGGTAAGTAGGAATATAGATCAGGGTAATGCAGTTGATGTGGTCTACTTAGATTTTGCAAAGGCTTTTGATACGTTTCACACAAGAGGTTAGTGTACAAAATAAAGCAAATTGGACTCAGTAAAAATATATGCACATCGATTGAAACCTGGTTGAAGGATGGACAACAGAAGGTTGTCATAAATGGAACTGTTTCAGGTTAGGCTAAAGTTGTCAGTGGAGTACCTCAAGGGTCGATACTGGTACCCTTGCCTTTTTTTACTTGTTTATGAATGACCTTGACGTTGGAATAGAGCAAAGTCTCCGTCTTTGCTGATGACACTAAATGTGTAAGGTAGTAGAACCAGAGCAGGATGTAATTTCTCTCCAGAAGGACTTGGATAGACTGAAAACTTGGGCAGTTAAATGGCAAATTAGGTTTAATACAGATGTAAGGTTATGCATTTAGGAAACAATAATAAACAGGCAACTTACAAATGAAATGGGGATACATTAGGAGAATCCTTGATGGGGAAGGATTTAGGAGTGCTTGTGGACAGCAGTTTTAGCAATTGTGCCTAAAGTCGTGCAGTAGCTGCAAAGGCAAACAAGCGCTTATCTTGCATTAAACGGGGAATGGATGGAAGGGAAGTAAACATAATTATGCCCCTCTATAAAGCATTAGTAAGAGCACACCTTGAATATGGGCATCACTCCATAGAAAATACATTATGGAACAAAAACAAAGTGCAGAGAAGAGCCACCAAATCAATAAAGGGGATGGATAATCTGTCTAATGAGGAGAGTCTAGCTAAATTAGATTTGTTTACATTAGAAAAGAGGCATTTTAGAGGGGATATGATAACTATATACAAATATATTCAGGGACAAACAAGGAGCTTTCAAAATAACTATTCATCCCAAGGGCAGTACAAAGGACTCGGGGCCATCCCTTAAGGTTGGAGGAAAGGAGATTTCACCAGCAACAAAGGAAAGGGTTCTTTACAGTAAGGGCAGTTAAAATGTGGAATTCATTACCCATGGAGACTGTGATGGCAGATACAATAGATTTGTTCAAAAAAAGGTTGGACATGTTTTTAGAAAGGAAAGGTATACAGGAATATACAAAATAAGTAAACATGGGAAGGATGTTGATCCAGGGAGAAATCTGATTGCTAATTCTTGGAGTCAGGAAGGAATTTATTTTTCACCTTATGAGATATTATTAGATTATATTTCTCTGGGGTTTTTTTGTTTGCCTTTCTCTAGATCAATATACTGTAAGTACTGTACAAATATAGGGTAACGTTTCTGTCGTCTAAATTTAGCATAAGTTGAACTTGATGGACGTATGTCTTTTTTCAACCTCATCTACTATGTAACTATGTAACATCTTAGATACCTGGGAGATATGCTAATGGAATATGCAAAGTATATTGAAATGACACACACCTCCTAAAAGATTTCCATTTATATACTGAGAAGCCTAAGGCACCTTGTGATGAAACAGGGCTTTTGCAGTGTCTGAATGGCTGTAACACCATTATTAGGCATCATTTAAATAACACAGCGTTATTTTCTGGTGTAGTTTTCCTCTCTATCCAGTTTTCAGCAAAATCCCCAATTAGGGGTCTGAATAGGAGTAAAGACAAGAATGGCACAACATGATCTGATGAAATGCTGCTGCTGGACTACAGTAACTCCACTGTCTGTATAACTATGGCTGCAGCTCTGAAGGCTGATTGGTTAGGATTTAAATCTTGTGAAGATGCAAACATTTCCAGGCATTAGTGAAAGTACTGTATAATGGCTGGAAATCTGACAATCATTTTTCAGAGCTGATGGTATTATCAGTGGTTTAGACTATAATTAAGTAATATTTCCCAAAGGACAGGACTTTGCCTGACCATTAAGGCTCAGGATAGAGGAGTTAACGGCAAAGTCAAGGCTACATTTTTGTTATTTTCATAAAATAATATTACAATATTATGTGTTGGTCCTGTCCTCTTCCCCTCTCCTCTTCACTCAACCAATGGCCCTCACTTCCTCGATCTCACTACTTAACTAAGAGTATTTTCAGTGAGATGCTGGCAGGGCTGTAATCGTAATCAAATAGAGGTTATACCGTTCCACACTACCTGAAGGTTGATCTTTTTTTAAATATTCCCCCCCACCCCCCAAATAAAAACACAAAATAAAACCAGACTTTCCACCGGCGTCCCCATGTAAGCGGCCTTGTAAGCTCTGCCCCCTCCCACACACAGATGACACACACACACACACACAACAGGACAGAACAAATACATACACAGACACACCAGGACAGAACAAATACACACAGGATGGACAGAACAAAGATTCACTTCTCTGCTGCCAATGCTGCTTTCTATTCCTGGCCCAACCCCCAGACTCTTGACACCTCCTCTTGATTGGCTGCATTACCCAGAAGCAGCCAATCAGGATGCAGGAAACTGCCCAGTCTCTCCCCCTCCCCACCCCCCGCCATAGCCTATAATTTGTGTAACCCCCCTGGTGGAAAAAAACTTACACATCCGTCGGGAGGTGATTCAGCTCTTGCGATCTGTGCAGCTCCACACAGCATCTCCTTCACGTGGGGACGCCAGTGAGAAGGCTCCGGTCACCATCTTGAAAACTGACTGTGTCTCCAGCCTTACTGCCTGATTTTATCCTGCATCGTGTGAGTAGGGTAACGATTTTACCCCCCCCCCCGGATTGATGTCTGCTAGCCATACTCCAGAACCCCACAAAAGAAGATAGACAAAATCAATCAATAACCAAAGAAAGAAATGTTAAAACTTATACTTAATATGGAAATTTTGTTTGATTTTTTAACCATTCGTGTAACAATTTACTATGAGTATTTTTATAACAATTTATTATGAGTATTTTTGTGCACCTTTTATATTGATTGCTGGATATACTGCAGATATGTAATGACGTATTATTATTAATACGCTGCAGTACAGGTTATACTGAGCTCATCTACACTATCCTCAGTTTATGATTCCAGCAATAACAATATATTGAGATTGGGAATGAGAGTTCCCTGTTCCCTTAGTATCCTCTATATATCTATTTATATACTTTTTATACTGCCATGGATTAGGATTGTCAACCTTCACTTTCACTTATTTATCATTGAATGTATAAATTTAGGCATCTGATTTAGTCATTCCTACCATGGTTTCCATATTAAGTATAAGTTTTAACATTTCTTTCTTTGGTTATTGATTGATTTTGTCTATCTTCTTTTTCCCTTTTCTAAGGGGACAAGCTTAATCGTATATCCATTGGTCTTGTCTATATGAGTTTTCTGTGTTCAATTTTGTATGTTTGACAATTTTTTTGATTAAAGTTTTCGTATTCAATATTATGGTCTTCGCAGCCAATCACGGCACTTTATGTATTCTCTCCATTATGGGCGCGAGCAAGGAGTGCACCGCGCGTCATAGTAGCGACGAGGTTAACGGTCGCATGGAGATGACATCATAAATGCCGCGATTTTGGCGCGAAAGTGTATATGGATATAAGGATGCATCTGTGAACTTCTCTTTACACCTTGAGAAAGTCCTTTACGGACGAAACGCGTAGGTGCGTTCCTACCATTGTTTGTTTCTTGTAACTGACCATTAAATCCCTTTTTAATACTTATCCCTGTTTGGAGTTACCCTCATTTTTTGGCGATCTACTAGCTGGTATGCTGCTGGGAAACGCTGCTGTGCTCCTCTACATTCTTGCTGTTTGTGTTTACCCTGAGAGAACAGCACGCTGGAATTGATCCACTAACCAAGGACACCACCAAGGAAGGTAAAGGGCTATAGCCCATTATACTATTACCATCCAGTGCTGGACTGACTTAGTTATTTCCCCAGGGTTGAGTACACTACTATTAGGAGACCTATTTTGGGGTACCCGCGTGGGGACCACCAGGCCTCTAGTTTCTCACCCTGGGATGTTATGAATCATACTCTATGTCCTTGAACTTGGATCTATCATGGAAAATGGAACTATTATAATATTAATGAGCTATTCATGGTGATGCACCAATACACTGCCTACCTATCTACTCCTTGGGGCACTCAAAGAGTTAAAAAAATATATATTTTACATAATTTTATTAGCAACAACCCCTCTTTTAGATTGTCTTACTCACAGGCAAACAGCATTTTAAAACATACATATATCAAATAGCTGTGTGCCAGAACACACTTTTCTGATCATTTGTTGAAATACAATACCTCTATATAGCAGTTTGAAAATTCTGAAATAAATATCTGTTCCACACACTTCTTCTGCATACAGTACATCACATACACCCAGGTCCATACAGCAGTGCTAACTCAGGGCTCATAACATGACATTACATAAAACAGTAATGAATGCCATTTTCCCAGAGGTTAATGCATATCCACACAATGAATTATAATTATGCTAATTATATGCAAACACAATGGCTGTTTGACTTATTCACATTGGCTTATTGTAATGCAACAGAGCGTAACCACTTGACTTGTATACCTCCCCAAACACTCCTTTGTATTAGATTTGGAGAGATACCTGTGAACAAATAGCATATTTCCCAGGTGTCACAGGTATATTCCCTAATTTAAACTAAACAGTTTTTATGTAGGCAGGCACTTTAATGGGGAATGCCTCTTTTGCTCTCACTATCATTAATGGCCATTACAGTTAACACAATGCTATTTCCGTATGAAAACATGACAACATTATGGAATTGACCTTTGAAGATACACATTACGGCAGAACATTACATTAAGGGATAACATCACGTTAAGTCACTTAACAGAGCTTTGGGGGTACTAGTGTCAGGCCCAACAGGGTCTACAACCTCTGGCATTAATGCCACCTAGCAGTGAGCTAAACTAGCTGCTGGATACAGTAGCTCCACTGCGGTAGCATACTTTTGTGCTCTACTGCTCACTGCTCACACCTGTAGCTCCTTCTCCTTGGTTTTCTTTTAAAAAAAGACCCATTCCACATTGATAGTTCAATGTCCCTGTGCACAAAAAAGAGCACACCCGAGATACCTGGGAGATATGCTAATAAAACATGCAAAGTATTGCAAGGAAGCCAAGAGGAGTGTCCAAGTATAATTAGCTACACGTTTTAGCAGTAGAGCACAAAAGTATGCTTCCGCATTGGAGCTATCCTGCTGTGATTGCTGCAGCTCCTGCTCTGAATAGCAGAGGTTGTGGGTTCTGATCCTGTTGGGCCTGACACTAGTACCCAATTCCTCACAAGGAGGTGAGAGGTGTGAGGTGTGAGGTGTGAGTCATTTAAATCTGGAGAGAAGGTGCGACTCAGTGAGTAAAGACCCTGACTGGCACTAAATTTGAAGCATTTGAAGAGGTTCAATTCCTGGTGTCGGCTCCTTGGGACCTTGGGCAAGTCACTTTATCTCCCTGTGCATCATGCACCAAAACATAGATTGTAAGCTCCATGGGGCAGGTACTGCATCTGCAAAATGTCTCTGTAATGCGCTACGTTAAACTAGCAGTGCTATACAAGAACAAACAATTATTATTATTATTATATACTTTGCGCATCTCGGGTGTGCTACTTTTGAAAGACATGTCTCCACATGTTCGGAGGGTGGTTTAAGGGGCTATATAGTATATAGTACTCTACTAATCTAGGTCTCTCTTTCACTCTCCCTCTAGGGTCTGGAGGGAGATAACGCCACCTATTGTATATCGTCTCCTTGAAGTTGCGAGAGAAGAATATGCTAGCTATTTGAAGCGATTTAGACTTTTGCAATTAACGGAGCTACTACACTTCCACTGTTTCTGCGTTTGGGCCTTTTTAGTCATATCAGTCTATTTTGTCTAAAACTGCTTCTTAAAAAAAAAAACCTTTCTCGCATGGTTTGGACTTACAGAATATGAGAGGGAACAAAATGCGATTGGTGGAACTGCTGCCCCTTGGGAAAAATATCAGAACTCACCAATTGAAAAAAATGAAAAAGTTTTATTGTCTACATATTAAAAAAGAAAGAAAGTGCCAAACCTGGCGTGAAACAGATGGGAGGTGTTTTGTCCTGTCTGTGTCATTTTTTGTCCTTTTAAAACATGTAGTGTGGTGCCTGCATCACGTTTCAAGACCTTATGTCACAGATTAAGGCAGGAAACATTGTACTTCTTTACACTGTGTTTATTTACAGGGGTTAAATAACACAATAATAGGCCCACCGTCCCTTTAATGCAAAACAAATCATAAAAATAACACATACAGTACTCCTGTCAAGAGTCTAACTACACAGCAGCTCCAGCTTTTTGAGCATTCTGCAGTCTGTTGGCTCTCTGCCAGGATTCTATCACCCTCTGTGACCTTGACCTGCAGTTCCTTAAGATGCACCTTCATCTTCTTCCTCTTAAGCTCAGAGTCTCCCTCGATCTCGTTGGTCAGCTCATTTCGCTCACCCCAGTGACTGTTTGGCCTTCTCTTGTGAAAACCATAATTCCGCTTCATCGTTGATGGCTTCTGGACTTTCCTCCATCAACGTACATTCAGCGGTTGAGACTAGAGACCGGTCATCCACCGCAAGTTTTGTGGTGCTAGACAATTCTGTTTTAGCTGCCTTTACTAATATTGGTTCCTTTGCTCGTCGGAATCTGGGGGACTTGTAGCTGGAATGACCTCCATTACTTGCTTTTCAATGTTCTCTTCTGGAAAATCTTTTCCATTCGTGTCACTTATACGATGATCTGTATTTGGTGCCACACCATTTAACTCCAGTACTTCCACTTGGGTGGGATTCTCATTAACCCCAAGTGTACCCCATGGCGCCTGTCTATTACAGTCAGCAGACTCATAGGCTTGGGCCTTTCTTTCTTGGTTCCATAACTGGATAATCCATTAGGCCTTTCTCAGCATTCTCAACATACGATCATGGACACCCTTCCGTCCCATTTTCATCTGAGACTGCATCTTTACAGTGGCTGCCCTCATGGCAAGGAATCCACTTTGGACCCCATGGGCACTGCAGTACGACTGGCTTCTTACTGTGCTACTCCATCGTAACTTGGTCCTCCCAATCCATGCCTTGTGGAAAGCAGACTGTAGTACTGCAACAGCATTGCAGTTAAGCTTACAGGAATGCATAATTTGCTCAGGCGGTTCAAACTTTGGCATCTCGTTTTGCAGTTGAGCAGTGTCCCCAGCTCTCACTGTATCCTTGTCTTCACAGGCCTTAGTTTATGTGGGATACAGACACGTGGGCAGGGCCAATACCTTTTTTTATAGTGGAGATATCTGTGCTTCACTGGTCTCCAGGGCCTCACTCTGTTCCAGTTCTGCAACACTTTTCTCCTATCTCAACTTTTCAGACTCCTATCCCTTTTCCATCTTTAACAACTTACTATTGAGTATGGAGCTTTCCTCTTTGCTCTTCCCTGATCCTGTTTTTGAGGTTGTCCTCCTGCAGAACTGCGAGTTGCTGGGATGTGGAGTCAGCTGCTAGTTTTAGCTTCTAGGCTTTTCTGAAAGTTCAATGTCTCAGCGAGAGAATGCTGTTTCATCCTGCAATTCTCCTCTCAAGGCCTCCATCTCTTCAAGATGCTCACTCTGAGCTTGCCTCCGTGCATCTTCCATCATACCCCGGAGCTCTCCAGATTTCGTCGCTAGGAACGCTTTTGCCTCTGTTTTCCATGCCTCTTTCTCCTTGGTATACTGACTCTTGGGGATGGAGCTACCTCTTTGCTTCTCCATCTCTTGCTCCAGTTTCTGGACCTTCTCCCGATCTCTCTCATACAGAGTCACATGGCCTCTAAGCTCTGACTCCAGCAATGCTCTGGTGACGCTCAGCATGTCACGTTCAGAGCTTCCTGCACTTCTAATTTTTCATGTGTAAATTCTTTCTTTACTCTACAAACTTCTGTGTTCAGCATGCAACCCTCTTGCTGTGATGAAGTTTTGAACGTCTTTCTGGGACATCTCATAATACTGTTTCCAGTCAGCACTCGTTTGGTCCGACTCGCCCGGTTTTCCGTTCATGGCAGTAATTGTAGCCTTTGTCATCCCAAGGCTAGTCGTCATTCCCTTGACGATTGCACCAGGCGCTCTGGGCTCTAGTTCATCTCTGGTATTTTCTGACCCACACCTTCCTGACCACATGGGGTAAAAAAATTCTGTAGCTTCTGCTGTAAATGGAGACTGTTCTTTTTGCGGGGCCCAATAGGAACACTCCTTGAGTAGGGGAAGAGTCGCTTGATTTGGATCCTCCTTCAGGATCTGGGGTAAGGATAGCGGCATCTGTTGTACCAACAATGCAGTATTTTCTGCTTGGCTGCACTGAAGCATGGTCAGAAATTCTTCCATTTTTCACTTTCAGTTGTATTCTTCACCTTGACCTCTGGAGGTGCTATTTCCTAAATTAATTACACCTTTCCCTGTGTATCCTGTAAGCACAATTTGTCATACACAGTGGGACAGACTTCACTCACAGAATTAGTTATTTCACGTCAGTTGGGCGGCCATTTTATATTCCCGCATTTATTTTGAAAACCCACAGTTTCCACTGCTCAGTGCCTTTTGGCATTAAACTCCACCAATTGGGATGTCTGCATCACATTTCAAGACCTTGTGTCCAAGATTAAGGCAGGAAACTTTGTACATCTTTACATTGGGTTTATTTACAGGGGTTAAATAACACAATAAATCGGCCAACCATCCCTTTAATGCAAAACAAATCATAAAAATAACATCTACTCCTGTCAAGAGTCTAACTACACAGCAGCTCCAGCCCTCTCTAACTGGTAGCCGCCACCTAAACTGGTTATGAGCTCAAAACGTGTACTACTACATGCAAACACTATAAACAGTCTTTAGGCACATCAATATAATGTTTAGCTCGTATCTGTTTCTGTTTGGGGGAACTGCCTCACAAGAATTCAGAGAATCCCTCTGTAGTTCCAATATCCTGGACAGGACATCCCTGCTTCAGTGCAGTCTCGCATCCTTCATTCTTCCTCCTGGGATTAAAACCCAGACAGTCCCATCAGGCTCCGCGACCACCATCTAGCAGGCCTAAGGGTCTGTGCCAGCCAGCTTCAACTTGGCTGGGGAGACGTCTCTCTCTCTCCCCCTTCTCAGGGGAAAGCTCTCTCTCTCAGTGTGTGCTGTTCTGTGTCTGCCTTAATACACTTCTGCTCACTCAGGAGGCTATGCTGATTAGCTCCTTTGCTGCACCTGCAACAAGCCTTTCCAAGGGAGATTAACTGCAGGTATGCTGGAAAGCAGACATATCTCACTACATTCCAGCACACAGTAGACAATACAACTTTTTTATTTTTTCAATTGGTGAGTTCCGTTTTTTTCCAAGGGGCAGCAGTTCCACTGATTACTGTGGGCACTGTATAAGTAAAAATATTATATAAGGAAAGTTCTTTCCCATTACATTTTATCATGGCAGATTGGGAGAAAAACGAATCCTCCATGTGAGAGAATGTAAAGATTGTAAAATCACAAGCTAAAAAAGCCAGTCACTACCCTTGGCAGGCATATTCAGATTTCTACTGCAGCTAATGCCCATCACTCCAGCCTTATGTTTGTAAGAGAGAATTCCCCGTGTGGCATACTCATTTATCTCCTGTGCTATTGCACTCCCAATCTCATCTGAAACTATTGCAAAATAGAAGTGGCTATAGCAATTCTCCAAGCAACATTAGGGCTAAATGTGTCAGAGAACATTAAAGTGTACTTTTCTTTGCCAAACTGCAAGTCAGATAATTGATAAAAAGCAGCAGCGCTACTGGTGGTGGAAGAAAAAAAACATAAGCAACAACAGTAGCATCTTCTCACCATTAATATCTCTAGTGCTGATAATAGTACCTTATGTTACATACAGGTACGTGTACCTTCAGAATGTCGTTTTGCACATTTTTGGCAAATATTTTTTTTTACCCTATTACGAATCAAATTGTAAGTTTCTCTCCATTTCCAGAACACCAAATCTAAAACACTCTCCACATTTTTTTTCTACGTATGTGAAGCCTCTATTCATGACTGTCAGAATCTTCCCTTTTCCCTTTAATTTGTGGCTATACCACCCCACAAACACAAACCTCCCCATGTTCCAACCCTGAACACAAAACCCCAAGACACAATTGTGAATGAAAGTGGCCACAGCACTTATTCTCCATCCGCACCCATAGTCATAAGTTCCCCTGCGTGTGCTGAGGGCTCCAGTGCTATGTAGTAAGAAATAGAGGGAAATTACTGTATTGTTCATCAATTACCTCGCTTGTCACCATAAAACTAGAGAATGGCAGTTCAGGATTCCCCAAAACCCTCCCACCTCCAACCTTCCTCAACCCAAAATCTCTCAGAGTTTCCGTGGTATAGATTAATCGGAGCCGAATCGAAACAAAACACTGTATTCAATTCCCTCTTGGGATTGGATCTCGCTGCAGTTTCTATCTTTAGAGCAGCTCCTCCCTTACCCTTCTGTCATTTCATGTTGATGTCGGCAGAGGAAGGGAGGGTGTAAAGTGAGCAGGGATGAGTGCCTGAGAGGAGAGAAACAGGGACAAATGCAGAACAGAGGGACACAGAGACAGGGATACGCAGAGGAGAGGGAATGAGAGACAACTGATAAGATTGCAGAGGGGCAAAGAGACAAACAAGGGCTGAGAAAGAGACAGAGAGACAAAGGCAAACACAGACAGGTTGGATTTTCACATATTTCAAACCTAAAATATTATTAGATCTTAATCTCGTCATAAAGTCATAATAATAGATAAAGATAACATGATCAAACAAATGACACAAAAATATGATAATTTTTCAGCATTTATTTATCCACAAAGGATTCAACATTGGATATCCATGTGTGAAAAAGTATGTGAACCTTTAGATTCAGTACCCCTTGAGCAGCAATGACTTTAACTAAGCATTTCCTTTTAACTGCTGGTCAGTCCCTCATATCAGTTTTAAGGTATTTTGGCCCATTCCTCCTTACAAAACTGCTTCAACTCAGTGACATTTGAAGACTTCCTTGCATGGACAGCTCACTTCAGGTTCTGCCACAACATTTCGATGGGGTTTAGGTCCGGACTTTGACTATGCTTCGAAAACGTGAAATTTCTTCTTCTGCAGACATTCTTTTGTAGATCTGCTAGTGCATGACCCACTTTTGGTTCAGCTTCATCTCATGGACAGATGGCCTGACATTCTCCTTTAGAATCTTCTTACAATGAAGATGTCATGGTTGTGTCAATGATGGCAAGCCTGATCAGCAAAGCAGCCCCAAACCATCACACTCCCACCACAATGCTTGATGATTGTGATGAAGTTCTTCTGTTCGAATGTAGTGTTTGGTTTTTGCCAAACAAAACGTTTCTCATAGAGGCCAACAGTTCTACCTTTGACTAGTCTGTTCAGAAAACATTGTTACATACATCTTGTGGATCTTCTATGTGCTCTTTAGCTAACTTCAGATGGGCAACAATGTTCTTTTTAGAGAGCAGTGGTTTCCTCCTGGCTATCCTTACATTAACAACAGTCTTGTTCAGTCTTTTTCTGATAGTTGAGTCATGAACACTCTTATTAACAAAGGCGAGAGTGGCCTGCAGATTCTTGGATGTTGCTCTGGTGTTCTTTGTGACTTCCTGGATGATTTGACGCTTTGTTCTTGGAGAGATTTTGGTACAACGACCGCTCCTGAGTGGAGAGACTATGGTCTTGAACTTTCTGCATTTGTAGACTGATCTGTCTGAGAGTGGATTGGTGGAGTCTCAAATCCTTAGAAATAATTTTGTAACCCTTTCTAGGCTGAGGAGAATCAATAACTGCTTTTCTGAGGTCCTCTGATATTTCTTTTGATCATAGCATGACGTGTTTCCAAACACCTGTATGGTAAAGACCAACCTCATAAAGTTTCTTATGTTTATATAGGGTGGGGCCTCCCAAGCTAAGCCCTGGAGATCTACCTAATTATTTAAACACCTGATTCTAATTATTCCCTTTAATGTAGCTGATAAAACCAGTGTATCAGTTACTTTTGCACATACCTTGACTCTTAATTACTCATTGTTTGTCTAATGTATACATCATTTTGTTTCAAAAGACATGGAATTGGTTAATATAAACCCTATTGGATATTTTAGAAAAGACTGGTTTTGATTCTAGAAGGTTATAATGGAAAAACTATTGAATTTCTGTAATTATCATTGGAGTTCATACACTTTTTCTCGCCACTGTGTGTATGTGTGTGTATCTCATATACAAATATTACTTGTGAGCACATTCACATGTCTTAGACAGATCTGCAACCCTGATTATCGCCATTATCACCTAGCTTCCACTGCAGCAAGGGACTCTGGGAAATGACATACAAATGAGCACACAGTGCCACCTTTTGTCTTAAATCCATTATTACATGGAACCATTAAGCCAATGCTCGCTGTGCTTTTGGTGGGTAGGGAAGGTTGTCTGGTTTGACGGTGGGTTCTGTGAAGAATCTACTGGATCGGATTCAGGAGGAGTCATGCTCTCGTGTTGGCTGCAGCAACAGCTTGCCGGCCCCCAGAAAGCTGACTGAATGGCATAGGAGGGGAGTGATACGGGCACCAATGCGGCTTGCCGAGGTACAGCTGATGCAGTAAGGCCACCAGAGTGGGCCTTGAAGGCACATGATCCGCCTGTGCAGCATGTGCTGCAGCCACTTAGTCCTCCAGCAAAGAGGACGCGGTGTGTTGAGGTGACTGGTGCCGGGAAACGATAATATGGTGGTAAGAGGAGGACATAGACTCCTATTCCTCCCCCCCCAGCTTCAGTCAGAGGAAGCACCCGCTTGGGTGAGATAAGGGTGAATGCAGCAGAGGGCTACAGTCCCTGGGTATCCTGGGTGGTTCTTCTCTGAGGGGTCAGATCAGGGGGTGTCAGTGCTATCAGCATCTGATGGCTCAGGATTGCTACCATTATAAGTAAGGGAAGGGCAGCAGTGGTCAGGAAAGGAGTGGACTGTCTGAGAGTGGGTCTGTGAGTGTTTCTGGATTAGTGGGTATGGCTGCCATCGTGAAAGGGGTGTTGGAAGTTTTAGGCGTTCAGAGTAAGGCCCTTTCTGGTGTTTGGGTATTGACAGCTCCTCCTATTTTGGTGGTGGAGGCTACACCACCTGGGGTTGCTGTAGCCTGGAGTGCTGCAACCTATCAAGCAGGGGTTGGCAGTTTGATTCACCAGCAGTGGCAATAGGTATGGGCGAGGCAAGAAAATTAGCGGACAATTGTTTTAGGGATGCTTACTCATGCCTAAGTATCCCGCTAGGCTTACATTTACCAATGGAGGTAAGATGAAAAATATGGACGGGTGAATATATTGAGATATTGTCTATACTTCCCAGTTATAGGGAAGTGCTGGAAAGGTCCAGTAAGAAAGGTGTGGCAAAGAAGGAGACATTGAGATGCAGTTATTCCTAAGGACAATCTCTAATTGGTTACAGGCCTTTTCTATCCTGGACAGTGTGATTCAGGAAAAGTCACCAAATTTGTGCTCAGCTTTATTTTAATATCAAGACATGATTGGTTTCGGGTATAGAAATCATAGTGGTATTGACTGGTGGTTGTATGACGAGCAATTCATCAGAAGATGGCTGTGCATAAGCAGATATCATGGGATGCTAAAGATATGGATTTTTGGATTAAGATTTTCACCACTGATAGGCCTGCTTCTTTCATGGGGCGGCCGGCAGCGGGGGTATCCTCCAGCTCGTCGGCCATTAATAGGAGAGGATTATGCTTGGCTCATTCAGTTGGCAAGTGTTACCGAAGAGATGGAAGTGAGGAAAAGAAATTAGCACAGCAGACTTTGAGAAAGGGCAGCTACACCAGTGAGCAATGAATAGGTGGCACCGTGGCTAGGTCTTTATCCCAATAAGGTTGCAGCCCGCTTGTTACAGGCAAGCTTTAGGGGGAGGTTTTGGATTCCTTTTGAGGAGAGGTCGGGGAGTTGAGAGACAAGAAATTTAAGGTCGGTCAGGCAGAGGGAAGGCATAGCAAGAGAGAAAATTGCAAGGGAGATAGAGCTAGGCATAATGGTGGGCCTCTATGTTTCTCTTCCTTTGCCTAGGATGAGGGGTTCTTCATTAGGCATAGTACCCAAAAAAGAGTTGGAATAATTTTGGTTAATCAAACATTGTCTCATTTGGAGGGGTTGTCAGTAAATAATGCAATTGGTAAGCAGCTGTGCTCTGTTAGTTATGTGAGTTTGGACAAGGCTGCGGCTTGAGTAGGTATATATAGATAGGGTGCACTATTGTAAAAGTCTGACACAAAGTCTGCGTTTCGTTTATTTCTGGATCATACTCAGTTCTTTCATTTGCTGGGTTACAAGTTGTGTGATCAATATTTTGTAAATTTATGCTTGCCAAGGGGTTTTGCTCTGCCGTGCTCTTACAGATGCAGCGGCCGTTATTCGAACACTTCATGCGTTGTATACCTTGGAATACCCATGTCATGGCGCGGGATTTCTTTTTTTTTTTTTCCAACAGTTTTTATTAGGCATTGTGTGAAATACATTGTATACAGAATAAACAATATTTTGCCTAATACAGGTTTTTCTTGTTTTATAGACAGAAAGAGGGAAAGACTCAACGCTCCCCCGACCTTCAAGTGTGGGTCGGCAGGGTTGGCGTGAGGGTCGAAACAGAGAGAGGGGGGGGGGGAGGGGGAGAAGAAGTGATGGAGAGATGAGGAGGGGGGGGCAGGGTCTGGGGAAGGGAGGACCCTTCCTTCTCTGACCATTGTACTGTACTCTTCCACTACTGCTGTCTTCTACTGTGGGAATGGTCGTCACTAATCTGTCATACGGGACAGCCACGGTTCCCATGTATTGTAAAAGGGCTCCGTTTTCCTTTTTAGAAAAGCCGAGAGCTTTTCCATTAACATGACTTCCTGTATTCTGTTTTTAACAGTTTGCCTAGGGGGGGGAGACACCTTCTTCCACGAGGCCGCCACCGCACATCTAGCCGCCGTGAGAATGAAGGAGATCAATTTACTTGTTGGGCGGTCAATGTTCTCGATTGGCCTGGCCAGCAAGTAGGTCAGCGGATCAATGGGTATTGTGAGGTCTGTGACCTCTGTGATTAAAGTCTGTATGGTTTCCCAGTATTTCTGAATTTCTGGACATGACCACCATATGTGGGCCATGTCACCCTTTTGTCCGCAGCCTCTCCAACATAGGTCTGAAGCCAGAGGGTAGATTTGATTTATTCTAACTGGGGTGAGATACCAGCGAAACAGTATTTTGTAAATATTTTCTTTGATTGTGGTACATATGGAAGTTCCTGAGGCTGATTCCCAAATACTTTCCCAATCCTCTTGGTCTATAACTATGCCCAATTCTGCTGCCCACTGGAGCATGTAGTCATGAACTGGAGCATCTGTTGCTCTTTCTAGTTCTGAGTATATTTGCGTTATCAGACCTTTTTGATGCGCTGTCTCTGTGCACAGTCTTTCGAAGTTCGTCAGAGGGGGAAATTCCAACGTTGGTGATATTGATTGGACGTAGTGCCGAATTTGGAGATATTTGAAGACATTCAATCCCCGTATTTCGTATTTGCTTTGTAGCCTTTGGTAGCTCAGGAATTCCCCAAAGCTCAGGAAGTCAGCAATCGCCCTTATGTTTTTGGTTGTAAATTGCTCAAATTGTCTGGGCTCACATCCTGGTGCGAATTTGGGATTTTGGATAATTGGTATGAGTTGAGATTTGGTGGTTGTGAGCTTGAATTTCAATTTGCATTTCGTCCAGGTCTCCCATGTGTGCCTCATTGGTCCTAATTGGAATTTGTTTTTCTGCAAATCTTCCCTACTCAGGGACCAAAGGCATGCTGGCAGAGAAGGCGTGCCGGCGTATTGCATTTCTATGTCTAGCCAGCAATATTGGCCGGGTTCCGCGTTCCATACTACTACCTGCCTTAACTGGGTGGCCTGGTAGTACCGCATAATGTCGGGGACCCCCAGGCCCCCTCTCCCCCTTGAAGTAAGTAGAACTGATCTTGCGACTCTTGGTTTTTTCCCCTGCCAGATGAAATGGAGAATTTGTTTCTGGATATTTTTCAATTCTGTGCCAGGGATGTGGATCGGGAGTGTCTGGAAGTGATATAGTAATCTGGGGAGTATGTTCATTTTCACCGAGATCATTCTCCCGATCCATGAAATTTGGTATGCCCCCCATTTTTCTAGGTCTAATTTTATTTTCCGAAATAGGGCCGGGTAATTGTGATGGTATAGCGAATGGTAGTTCCCCGATATCTTTACTCCCAGATATTTGATATGGGAGGAGCACCATCGGTATTTAAAATTTAGTTTAAGGAGTTTCATCTCTGGCTCTGGCAGGTTGAGGTTCAGGGCTTCGGACTTATCGTTATTAATTTTATAACCTGATATAGCTCCGAAGTCTAGAAGCTCTTTTTGTAAGTTTGGGAGGGAAATGTGGGGTCTTGAGAGCGTTAGTATTATATCATCCGCGAAGAGGGATATTTTGTAATGCGTACGCCCAATCTCTATCCCTTGAATATCTACGTTGTTTCGAATTGTAGCCGCCAGGGGTTCTATAGTTAGTGCGAAAAGGAGAGGGGACAGGGGGCACCCCTGTCTCGTGCCGTTTTGAATGCCAAAGCTCTGGGCATTACTTCCTGGTAGTTTTACCGTTGCGGATGGATCTTGGTAAAGTCTGCGGACCCCTTCTAAATATGCGTCTCGAAAGCCAAATTTACGCATGGTATGGTCTAAGAATAGCCAGTCAATTCTATCGAACGCCTTCTCTGCGTCTAGGCTGAGTAATATTGCTTTGGTGCCTGTAAGGTGGATATGCTCGATAATATTAATTATTTTACGTGTGTTGTCCGAGGCTTGTCGACCTGCCACAAATCCGACTTGGTCGATGTTAATCAGTCTCGGTAGAATGGGGTTTAATCTGTTGGCCAAAATTTTGCTATATAATTTGAGGTCACTGTTGAGAAGGGAGATTGGACGGTAGCTTCCACACTGCATCGGGTCTCTGCCTTCCTTATGAATTATGGCTAGGTTGGCTAGGGACATGGAGGTGGGGATCGAATTTCCCTCCATAAAATGATTGAACATTTTTAGTAGATGCGTGGATAGTATGGGCAAGAATCTCTTATAATAGACATTTGTGAAGCCATCAGGGCCAGGAGACTTGGAGATCTTTAGTGCTTTTACCGCTTCTTCCAATTCTTCTTTCGTGATCTCCGCATTGAGGACCTCATTGTCCTCTTCAGTCAGGGTGGGGAGTTGGCATTTATCTAAGTATTTTTTGATCGCTTCTGATGCTTTTGGTGCTGATCGACCATTTTTAGGTCGTAAATTATAAAGTTCTGTATAATATTTTGTGAACTCTGCCGCTATTTTTTTGTCGCTATATTGCGTTTCGCCAGACCCATTCTTAATCGCTGTTATTTGGGACCTTTTTTGGATGCCTCTTAATCTGCTGGCCAAGAGCTTGTCCGCCTTGTTACCCTTATCATAATAATGTTGATTAGTCCATTTAAGGGCTTTTTCAACTTTTTCCAGTTGGGTCTGCTTGAGCTTTTGTCTGGCTATTGTTAAGGCTTTATAGATTTTTTTTGCAGGGTTAGCTTTATGGGATTGCTCAAGTTTAAGGATGTTATCAGTAAGTTCCAAAATCAGTTTTTGCTTCATTTTTTTCCTATGGGAGGCAATAGAGATAAATTTGCCTCTAATTGCCGCCTTATGGGCTTCCCATAGTATCGCTGGAGATGACACCGACCCTGAGTTGAAGAAAAAGTAGTCCTTGAGGGAGGCTCTGATCTCTCTCTCTATCTCAGGGTGGTTCAATAGGGAGTCATTCAATCTCCAGGAGAATGATGTTGTCTTTTCGAATGGTGTGGATAAGGTCAAGGTGATTGGGGCATGGTCTGACCACGTGATGGGGCCGATGTCTGATTTCGTGGCTGCCTCTAGGATGTTCTTGGTCAGCAGAAAGTGATCTATGCGCGAGTAGGTCTGGTGAGGTGCCGAGTAAAAGGTATAGTCTCTCTGGCCCTGATGTTGTGATCTCCAAACGTCCACCAATGAGAACTCGTCCACTAATTCCCTGAACCTTTTCCCGGCGATTTGGGAGTGGGTTGTACGGGGGTGACCCCCTGTGGTTGATCTGTCCTCGATGGGGTTAAAGACCATGTTTAGGTCTCCTCCCACTATCATCGATGACAGATATCCCGGGTCTATGCCCTCAAGCACTGTTTTCAGAAATTCTGTTTGATTTTCGTTTGGGGCATATACATTGACTAGAGCGATTGCTGAGCCCGCTAAGGAGCCATATACCACAAGAAATCTACCCTCTGGATCCATGGTCGTTTTGACATGATTGAATGGAGTTCCTTGTCTGATTAGTATAGCCACTCCCCGCTTTTTACTACTAAATGATGCGAAAAAGCATGTTGGAAACACTTTTTTGTACAAATTTGGGGGGTCTTGAGATGTGAAGTGGGTTTCCTGTAAGAATACGATGTCTCCCCCTGCCTGCTTCATGTCTTGGAGGGCAAGCCTCCTTTTTCTATTATTTTGGAGTCCTTTGACGTTAAGCGACACTATCTTCACTGGGGCGTTAGAAGCCATATGTGACTTTTGTGGTTGTGGTAGTTAAGAACCCTCCCTTCCCATCTGGGGGGGCCCTGATTCTATGGCTCAAGAGTGTTCTTAGCCCTGGCAAACATTGTAAGGTAGCTTGTAGTTTTGAAAGGTTTACTGAATGGTCCGAGGAGGGGGGGGGGGTAAGGGGAGGGTGGGGGGGATGGGGGGTAGGACCGCTGGGACAGAATCAGCGGTAGAGAGAGCAGGAAGATGAGGTTCGTGCATGAACCTAACAGGTATTTGCCTGGTCCTTGGGCGACCGGCTTTTGGGCGATAATGCCCATCAAGGTGGACTTCGGTGTCAGCATCCGGTGGGCAGTGTGGGGTGGGGGGCTGAACCCTCTGGTTCTTTGTGTTTTTTTCCCCTCCAGAATTCTCATTCACACCCTTTGTTCTCATACGGGAAGGGGTGGGGGGAGAGGGGGGGGAGGCTGTAAGTGGGGGGGGGGGAAGGGGGGGAGGGGGAGGAGGTGATTTAGGGGGGGGGGAGGGGGGCCAGACAGAAGAGAGATTCTAGAGCGCATTTCCGCGTCACATGTGGGGGTATATTCCCTGCATGTAGGTAGCTATTGACATTAGATTATCATGCCGTCTTTTATGTATCAATGTTCTTTATTATCGGGAGCTGGTATTCTTTGTGCAACGTATAGGACTTGGGGTGGTTCTTCTGTGTGTAAATTGGTACCTCTGTATATTGTAGGGGCTATGAGGTTTGGGGGAGAGAGAAAAAGAGGGGGGTGAGGGATGATATGGGTGGGGGGGGAGGGAGAGAGGAAAGGATGGGGGTGGGGAGAGAGGGTGGAGGAGGGGGATGACGATGGAAAGGGGAGTGGTAGGCATTGCGGCGCCTTGCTTATGTTTGGTTCACCTGCACAGTAGTTATACAATTCTTCACTTCAGTAGGTTATACATGCAGTAATCATTTGTACAATAGGTGGTCAGTGAATTATGTAAATAGGCCATGTGGACAGTTAAACCATAATAAACTGCGTCTTGGTTGTATATGGGGGGGGGGTTTAGTGGTGGGGTGCGTGTTCACTATGGTGTCTAGGGGGGGGGGGAGGGGAGGAGCCGGGGGATGGGGAGGGGGAGAGGTGGTATGAGGGGATGGGTGGGAGTAGTTATGGGTAGGGTCGTGGTGGGGTTTCTATAGGGCTGCAAGTGCACACCTTAGGGTCTGCGGATTGGTTTGCTCAGTGCGAGCTGCGTAGCGGTTTCTCGGGGTTATGCGGCCAACTCGGGGTGCTGTTCCGCTCGCTGTTTTCATTGTGACGTCGTAAGGGGAGCGGCGTCTTGGTATTCCGGAGTAACAGGTAAGGTGATCTTGGTGCTGGGTGGTTCTGTAGGGGGGGGGGGGGTTAGGGGGGAGGGGAAGGGGTACGTGGGGGAGGGGGAATAGGTGACATCAGGGTGAGGTTGCGGTGAGTGTTTTGGCAGCTAGCTTTGAATCACATATACCTATACATATATACATCTACATTAGATACACAGATATTCACATTGGTAGAACACATTGGCATTACAAATAGACCGTTACATCAGGGTGGTCTCAGCTTTAGTTGCTTGCGGAGAGGTTGGGAACCTTTATGGTGGGGCTGGGGTTCATCATATCCGGGGGGGGGGGGGCGGAGGGATGGGGCAGGGTATCGGGGGGGGGGGTATTTGGCGTGGTATCCGGGGGGGGGGGAGGGGTGATGGGGATTGTGGGAAAGGGGATGGGGGGGGAAGAGGCAACTGGAGGTATTTTGGTGTAGTGCTGTGCGTCATTTGTATGGTAAGTGTACCGTTATTTACGCTGGTAAATCGTATTGACACTTATGAAGTGACGGTCTCAGCTCTATTTGCGTGTAGTGAGTTGGGGAGCTTTGGTGGTGACGTTCAAGCCCCTCATTCTATCCGGGGGTGGGGGGGCTGGGGAGGGGGTGTGTGGAGGGGGGGGGTCTGGGGTAATGGGGGGGGGAAGGGGTGATTGTGGATAGGTCCGTTGGGGATTATTGCGAAACCACTGTTGTAGAGATCGCGGGCGGGGGGGGGGGCAAGCGGGGGGGGGAGGGGGGTAGGGGACTCTCTAGTGGACACCCGGAGCATTGTGGGATTGGCTGCTTGATACTGGGGGTGTTGTGTAGGTTGTAATAGGTAGGTGTTCTGCTGTGCGTTCGCCGTCGCGAGTTGGGGGGGAGGGTTAGGGGGGCGAAAGGGAGGACAAATAAGGGGGGAGGGGTGGGATGAGGATGAGGGAGGGGGCACTGGGGGGGGTGATGGTGAGAGGGGGGGGGGGGTGATGGTGAGGGGGGGAGGGGTTGATGGTGAAGGGGGGGGGGTTGTTCCATCGTATAGGCTATTGTAGTTGACATTAAGGGGCTTTATAACATAGCTACAACTTGGGTTTCAACAGGGATGTAAGCTGCCCATAAACAAGGTGGGTGGGGGAGGGTAAGTTCCGCAGCACAGGAAAAAGCGCTTAACAGTCTCAACAGGGGTAACGGGTTCTGTATCACTCTGATTGGGGGGGGGGCAGCTATTTCTCACCGGGACCAGATATAACGTTTATCTGGAGTGGGGGCAATCAAACCTGGTCTGGGTGATGTCCACGGGTAGGTCGAGGAGTTCCCAGCGGGGCTTGGCCGGCAAGGCCACCAGGTGGATCAGGTTTCCCCTCTCCTGCCTCCGCGCTTCTCAACTCGCCTATGCTGCTTGTGGGGGTGCACATCTTGGCTCCAACAAACCGAGCCATGGGGTGCTGGGGACTCTTTTGTCAACTGGTTGGTAGAACAACAACTAACGGGACTGCGTAGACACGCTGGTTTTCTCCATGGTCTCCCTTCGGGAGGTAAGGGCTCTGGGTCGCAGGGCTTCTCCTCCGGGCGATCAGGTCTGTTGCTCCTGCTGGCCGGCCAATCTTTCCGACGCTCTGATGGGTCTCCGCTCCTGGCTTGCTTCTCGTGGTTCCCTCCGCGTGTTGTTCCGTGCAGGTGGCAACGTCAGGCCTAGTTCGCGGGCGAATCCTTGCATTTCTTCTGGCAGTCTGATGGATCTCTGCTTCCCGCCTCTGCTTACGACCAGCCGGAATGGAAATCCCCATCGGTAGGGTATGTTGTTTTCCCGCAGTATTTGGGTGAGTGGTTTGAGTTCTCTGCGGCGCTCAATTGTGATCTTGGCGAGGTCACTGAATATTTGTAACGGCTCATTTTGAAAAGTCAAATTGTTCGCCTCTCTGCTCGCCGTCATAACCTTCTCCTTTGTGGAGTAGCTATGGAGGCGTACTATAATGTCCCGCCTTCGTTTTGGATCATTCGAGCGGGGGCCCAGTGCGCGGTGTGCGCGATCTATTTCTAGATCTCTTTTATCCAGGTCCTTGCACAGGGTGTTAATGAGGTCAGTCACGTAAGATTTTATTGCTTCAGGGGGAACCGTTTCCGGGACATTCCGAATCCTGAGGTTCTGCCTCCGGTCCCGGTTCTCCTGATCTTCTATGCTGTCCTTCAGGAGTCTGACCTCCTCACCCAGGCGCATGATCTCATCATCTGCCGCCGCTTGAGCTTGCAACGATTCTTCAAGCTTGCTCTCTAGATCGTCAGCTCTTTGTGTGAGGGTATCCATTTCTTCACGTAGGCCCGTCACCATTTCCCTGAGGTCCTGCTTGAGGGTTTTATGTAGCCTATCGTGCATATTAGAGAGGAGTTCCTCCAGATAGGTGCGCGTGATTTCCCTTTCTAGGGCTGGTTCCGCTGCCTGCGTGTCTCCCTCTCGTTGCGGGGACGCAGCCGCGTGGTGTCCGGCGCCATCTTGAGGTCCCTGCATGCTCGCGGGGCCGCGTTTTTGCTGCGGCTGGAAAAATTTCGGGACGCCTTTAGAAGCTGGCGCTTTTGCCTTCTGGGGCATGCTGTGAGGTTCAGGCGTCGCTTGAGACTATTTGCGGTTAGTTTCGGGGGGGGGGGGGGGAAAGTCTTTTCTGGTCTTTTTATGCGTGAGGGTTCTCAGAGCTCCCTGACTAACCCACCATCTTGGATGATGTCACCGGAAGTCCGCGCGGGATTTCTTTTAACCGTACCGCCTTTAGACGCGAGTGCAAGCGAGTACAGAAAATGGCATTTTAGTGTTGAGAATATGGTGCGAGGGCCGGAGTCAGTCAGGGTTTTGGTTCGAAGGTCTAAAACTGATCAGCTAGGCCGGGGCACTTGGGTTTTTATAGGGGGCTTGGGTGATAGTTTGATATTCCCAGTATTGAGGCTCAGTATTGAGGCTCCATTGCCATGGAGGTTGCTGCTCATATACTGGGTACAGGGTACAGTTATTTTGGGGTACAGGGCTAGTTTAAGGGATTAAATTGCCCAGTGGGTGGTGACTTTTGGGGTAAGTGGTCTCTAACCTTGTCAGACAGGGCTCCATTGTGCCAGTAAGCCCTGTGGTGGCTGGAGTGGTGAGTGGGCAGGGGTCATTTGTGAGTGAATTCCCAGGGACCCATTACTCACTTGACGGTCAGGCTGGTGAGGTGTCCAGCGTGGTGAGTTTGCGAGCCATGGTTGGTACCATCTGCCTTTTCCCAGGGGGGTTGAGCATGTTTGCAGGGTTGGCACTTTACCGGAAGTATATATACAGTATATATATTATTTGTTTAACAAAAGCCGCTGACTTTTGTACCTCTAGATCTTTGTAGTGTGTTTATTTATTTATCTATATATATATTTTTGTGAGGTGTGTGCTGGGGTGGGCAGAGTTTCTTCCAGGCTCCGAGGTCAAGTATATTAAAACACACCAGAACCAGTGGGAAAAAGACAATATTAAAAGTACTGGTCTCCAGTGACATTAACACCGAAAACCTTCCGGGATAACAATCACGAGCACAGGACAAAGCAATTGAATAAACAGAGTTTATTCTGGCAGAACCAGAAAATAGACAAAATACACACCATGACACACTACAAAACTGGGGACCTGGATGGAAGACTCTAGCCAAACTAGGTACAGGGGCCTGTTTCAAGAAGGCTTGCCCTGTCCGCTTCTCGTCCAGGATATCAGAGTACTGAACACACAGTAGCCATTCTGACATGTATCTCCAGCTGGTCACAGTCAAGATCCAAACTCCTTCCCAGATTGTTTCTCAGATAGTGCTCTGATCAGCAGTGCCCCTTATATAGCCCTCGGTGGCTATCCTTTACAAGGAGGGGCTGTTGGCCAACAAGAGCACGGATTGAGGAGGGAACATGCTAAGGCACTCAAGACCTCCCACTGGGTTGGAGCCAAAGAATCTGCAAGGAACAAAGGCTCTCCTTCCTGAGAGCCCATCCCCAGACCTGATTGTCCACTTTTCTACACTCACCAAATGTCTTGACACCGTTGTCTCAATCCTACATTCCTATTCAAATGCTTAGGATAAATTAATTGCCCAGTATGCTTGCAGAGAAATTATTACATACAATTACAAAGCACAATCCACAATTACAGGGCTGACACTCAAATCACATTACAGTCATCACAGACAGATCACAAATCACTTCACATTGCATTGTATTGCTGACTCAACTAGACTGGGGGATTTAATTAATAGGGAATACAGTGCTTTACATAAAATATTTACAGACATATAGTACAGATGTGGTCACCTGTGCCTCTGGCTAGTCCAGGAAAATCTAGGAAAATCTGTGGCTATCTCACAGAAACGCTGTAACATTTTTGTGAGATTTCTACAGCGAGACTAATGGCCCATCGAATTTACCCAAACGGGGTCCCATGCATTAAATGGGACTGCAGGACCCCCCACTGTGTTAATCCGATGGGCCATTAGTCTGGCTGCAGAAATATCACAGAAATGTTTCAGCATTTCTGTGAGATAGCCACAGATTTTCCAAAGGCTAGCCGGAGAGCACCGGCGACCACATCTGTAGGACATTTTATGTCATACATTGGTTATATTCCCTGTTTCTTCCCCATACATAAAGTACATTTGGCCAAAATCAGCCTTACATATGCGGCCAAGTTACACAGTTTTTGGGGTAGCTAGCTGCGCTTCGCCTTTATTTTGTGATGCCAGCCACCCCTACCATCACAATCAACATGCACCATATTGTGCCATTTACCCAGAAATCCACCAAGAGCTCTTCTTTCCCTGACTCCAAAAAAAAGATCAGATAGCAAGAGGGACAGTGATGTACAGTAGAGCCCATCATTGTTGGCATTGGAACTCAGAGTCCGAGGAAGGAGAGCAGAGGGATTTACTTGTATCTGTTGTTAGTAATAGTGGTACTACACCTAGGAAAGGTTCAAGTGCAAAAGCCATGACAAAGGAATGTTCTGATACTGTAAAGCTATGTGACTACTCTGACTCTTTGGAATAGGAACATGATCTTTGTGGAATCTTCTTGACACTTACATGCACATACCTTGTTTAGCCCTCACATCATCTGATTGGGCTGTTTTTAAACAAATGACAGGACTATACAGGAGGTGCTGGCAGTTGCACATAGGATCCATAGCTACTTTCATCATTCCAACACAATTTGTCCTACCATCATCTCAAGCGAGAGATTATAACCACGTGGAAATCAACTTTTTACATGTTACAGAAGCTTCTACAGCAGAAACTAGCAATATCTAACTACATAACATCTCATGATGTAGGGAAATTGGGAACATTTTTCCTCACTCCTGCATAGTTGAAACTCATGTCCCATGTGTGTGAAATATTACAACCTTTTTAAGTAACCACACAGTGTCACTTTCAAAAATGCAACCGTGAGTCAAGTGATATCTCTCATCCCTCAACTGAAAAAAAATCTAGAGAAGCAAAAAAAATGTTTATATACAGTATACTGTATCACACTGTATGTCAGTGTTGTCAACCACCTGTTTTGAGGAACTTTATGAGGACTCATGGGTCACATGAATTTAAAAATCTGACAATTGTTTTAGCTACAATGCTACATCCACAATTTATCAATATACGACTTTCCTCTTTCCCATAAGGCACAGACATCAATGCCATAAAAAGTGACTCGTCAGCCTAGTGTGGGATGAAAAGTAACACTTGTTGAAAACTGCCATGCCTGTGCCACCCAGCACTGCTTCAACTGTTTAGACTGTCTGTTATTGCCTGTCCGCAACAAGTTAAAAAACACTCTCAGTTTTAAAAGTTGTATCATTGTTGCATCAGACTGAGACTACCTCTAGTTTGGCTTTGAGGAAATGGCAGGGGATAGTGCTGGTGCTTCTGAAGCCACTCATCTTGGTCTGGTGGAGGACAATTTTAAAGATACAAGAAGAGTCAACATTAGACACAGAACTTACACATATTGGGTTGAAAAAAAGGACTACTGTATGTGGAATATTCTTTTCACAGTTGCTGTGTGTAATTTAAGATGTCCATATTCCAGTGTCTATTTGGAAAGCACTGCTGGCCAGTTTTATATAACCTTACCGGGCCTCAGTGACTCATAGCCCTCAGTCATATGACTTTGTGCTTGAAGTCCATTACAGGTTACAATCAAGGTTACAATCAACAAAATAGATATGCAGCTTGTTTAGCTCACACTGTTAGAGCTGCTGCTAAGAAAACCAGCGGTTGTGGGTTGTAACCCTTTTGGGTCTGACACCAGTTTAGCCATTAGGTGCCTTAGGCTGCGTCCATACAGCCTTCGACCGCGTGGAGGAGTTTGTGTGCATGATGTCACCCGCGTGAAGCGGGTGCGTTTTCTGGACATGGTAGATGCACCATGGGGGGCATGTCTAGGGGCATGTCTGTGATGTCACAGAGCTAGTTCACCCTCATTGGGCAAATTGCTCATGTGACCTGCCCGTCGTGCTGAGAAATCAGTTTCAACTGATTCCTTGCGTACCGCGCACCCCTCCTGCTGTTGCCCGCGCGGTCTATGAGCATGATCAATGCCTTAAGGCAAAGTGATCAAACTGCACGCGGACGCCTCCATGCGATCTTCAGCAGCATGGATGCCACCTTAGGCTTGTCAACTCAGTATAATTATTATGGCAATCCGTTTAGGAAGTATGGGATGTGAGACATTATCATATTTCCCAGGGTACCTCAGGTTTGCTTTTTTTTCAGCACAATAATCACTCCTGGAGAGAGGTTTGAGGGGACATATAGAGACCTGGAGATACTAATAAAATGGAATTCTTCCTCCTCCCATGGAATTGTGTATCCGTCCTTCAGATATGTTAAAATCCATAATCCGCAGGATGGATTTTCAGTGACAGAAAAAAATATCTAGGCAGAATGGATTTAATGGTGGGTCTTTTAGTACGCAATCTGCAGACAGATTTTGGTGTGATCTAAAAAAAATCAGGGAAGGGGATTTCTCCCAGTCCATTCATCATTGCTTAGGCAGCTAAATGCAGGTTTTTACAATGAAACTTACTCGTTAAGGTATTATAAATGTATATATTACAAATGTTATCAATTAAATGTATCTAAAATTACATTACAACAAGCTTGTGGCCCCTTCTACTCTTAAATGTTTTCTGAACTGGTCCTTATTGCAAGTAAATTTTTCATTAAATGTTATGTAATTCTGGATTGATGCCAATGATTCCATATAAAACATAATACTAATGAAAACATTTTTTTTTTTAAAGTGGTAAAATTAGATTACTTTTAAAATGTCTTTATACGTACAATATGTGAATAGCTCCTTGTCACATCCACATTCAAAGCTATCACTGAAAAAAATACATAATGCTCCATAGATGTAGTACTTATCAGCAACCAGTATCCAACTTAATTGATCTGAGTTCATGGCCATGAATTCTCCATTGTTCATGTGTTCATGATTTTCCACCATTGCTGTATGCAAATAACTGAATAGTTCAGTCAATGGTTTGTAACCGGACAATGGAAAAATGCATGTAAACCAACTTTGTCAGTCACAAAGATCCTATGCATACATTTTGAATTGATATAATACTATTAACAAAAGCTTCTTTTTACGATCTAAACAATTATTTCATTTGCACATGAAATACGCCCCGTTGCAACAAAGAAAATGATTATAAGAGAATACTATAACTTGATTTGAAAGCCTTTTAAGCAGGGTGCAATGTGCATAAGAATCACGATTTTAAGTATCTAAAAGCACTCATTATTACTTCTTTTCAAGGAGCACAGGCAGGCATTGCAATTATTACTCCGCTAAAACCACTCGTTGTCATTCATTATCCCTTCCTGCTACTTGTAATCCAGCAGGATATTAGTGACCTCTAATTTGAAGTGTTGCCATTACCATGAAACCTTATCTAATGACATGAACAAGTTAAAATGCCACAAGTGATATTTTTGTATTAAAGAAGGATAACAAGTGACTGCACATCCAAGTCCTAAGTAACTATGAATGCTATGACTAGAGAACACAATTGTTTTAGCACAAATGTGACACCAGGAGTGTAACACTTATTTATTTCTTACATACACAGATGTAGCAGACGTTATTACTCACGTTAACTGTAATCTGTAAAACAAACTAAAAGCAACACACAGAAAATGTCTATATCCCTTGCATATTATAAATAAGATATCATTTCAATAAATGAATAATGTGGGTAAGGAGAAAGTAAACAATTTTATGTTCACTTTTATTCATCATCATCATTATCATCATCATCATCATCATCCATTTATTTGTTTACGTAAATATAGACTTCCACTTAAGGGGGCATCACACTAATTTACAGTCAGTTTGAGAACATCTACAATTGCATGACTCAAGAGGAAGCAGACACTTATAATTTCCTATTGCTTCAACCGTTTATCACTATTCAGCAAAAATGGTCAGATGAATTCTGTCATGTCCTGCAGTATTCCCACCCTCCTCTGCTTTCACCTTACATGCCCCACTGCCCTCCTTCTTCCACCCTCCGCTGCCACCTTCCTGCTCCCCTTCTTCTACCATTCACGGCCCCCTTTCAGTTTGTCCGCCCTCACCAGCTCCACCATTTCACCCTCTTTGCACCCCTTCTTCTACCCTCTGCTACTCCCCTCCATCCACCATCTGCATCTACCCTAAAAGTTAGTTATTGCATAACCCTATGGTAGAAAAGTGTGATATCTCTTCCTTTCCCCCACTCCCCCCTCAATAGCATCGATAAAGTTATTAAAGGTTGAGTCAATGCAATTTTTCAGGTATGCAAATGAGAATTAATATCTCAACCCATTTATGAATATTTTTTTCTTCGTAGATGTGGCAGTAAATCTAAAAACGATCGCCACTATCCAATTTTTTTGAATGCACCAATATCTATGTTGGTAAATGTAGCCTAATAGTTCAATGACTTTTCAATAAAAAGAAAAACAAGGTGAAAAAAGTATCACAGGAAAAAAACTTGCATGTGTAACCAACACAGCAGTAAAAAGTAATAACAGAAGCAGGATGTCTTCCAGCAAAATCAGAACAAAAGCTCTACTTACAGTACATCAGTCTTTGGCATCAATTTCCATTTATTTTTGGAACAAGGGAGAAATATAAAGTTTCAGGTCCAATATGGACCTTTCATCAGGACCTGAGTGGTAAGACTTTTTTTTGTGAGCATATCTTCTCCAAGGGTTGCTAAATGTATGTTTATTACAACCAATTGCATAGTTGGCAATTGTTTTAGGGTAGAGTACTGTATTCGGGATAAAAGTACCATACTTTTCATCAATTTGTTTTGTAGAAAAATAAATATTTACCCCGCTCTGTGGCAAATGTTTCGCAAATCTTGAATATTGAATAAGGCTTCAATATAAGCCTCTAGTGGTCGGGGGAATCCAGCAGGGTGTTGGTTAATTGCAGCTAAAGGCAATTAACCAGTCTCCCCCTGGCTAATCCGACCTGTAGAAAAGTCTACTGCTGGAAACTGCTTAGAGAGACTATTGAGCACACAGAAGGACTGTGTGCTGACATCAAGACACCAGGGACCAGACCTCTATTCCAGGGTGCAGCGAACCTGTGAACTCACAGAGGCTGGCCCCTCAATGGACACCACCCAGACTCAGAAACTGACACAAAGAGCCCCTGCTTACAGGTACCGCTTTAGACTTTGGGGTGTTTGGTTGGTAAGAGGCTTTTCCTCCCAGCCCTGTAGATAGTGACCGGGGAAGTGAGTTAGCCCTTACACAGGGATAGGCTGTTTATTTGTTTATTTTTGTGGTTACTGTAATGTTTAAAGTGATGGGCTGAATAAAGCCATGGTTTAATTTCCCCCAAATCTGTCTCCCTAGTTGTATCTCTGCACATGTCTCTTACAGTGCTGATTCGGCACTACATCATGTAAAGTCCCACTTACTTGTATTTGACGTTCCATGTGATACCACACACTTTGTTATTTGAGACCATAACTAATTGAAAAGAGTTGCCAATTACAATGACAATGTCCCTCTGAGTATGGCCTGGTAAGAGATCTCAATAGAAACACAAATGTAAGCAACTGCAACATGTGCAAAATAGGGGGTACACGACTAAGATACACGGCAGCCCTGTTTTATAACAGAAAGCAGTCTAGCACTAAGACTGTATGGCAGTGCTCTAAAGGTGCCCATATTTTTTATATATATTACCTGAACTGTGGTGGATCCCTTAGTTCCCAAGATATATACATGGCCGCAGGCCTCAGGCTTGCTCCAGCAGACAACAGAAAGCTGCAGTGCCATCAGGAGATAATAATTTTAGCATGACTGAATCTAACAAAGCCAATTACATGGATACGTCGCTTCAAATCCTGTTTCTCTGATAGCTATGTGGGACTGCTGCTTTAAATACAGAACATAACTAATAATATAATGAATCCATACATAGTAACAGGTGGGTGTGCGATTCTTTACATGGAATTCAGTCCCTTTCACCGATTAGAAATATAATTTATAGTACAGAACATTATGCACAGGAAGATTTTCCAACGGTCACAAGAGGATTTTGTCTGATTCATGCTAGAATTTACCACATTTCTGTGATGTTTATACCTGTATTTTTGTGGCCATTAATATCTGTAATGAATAAATGCAATGAATTGAGGCTTGATCCTCCACGGCACCTCACATAAGAAGCACAGCTTGCATTCTGTAACTTTTGGCTTGTAGGCTGGGAGTGATTTAATCCATTAGCAATGCTATCCCAGCCAACAAATTCCACTTTACAATAACCAAGAGAGTACCTTAAACTTTACAATGATCTCCCATTTCTCAATTGGAACCAAATTAAGTCCGTAAACTATCCTTGGTGTCCAATAGGTTTCCATTTAAATAGACTGTGGGGTTATACAGTGCATAAGCACCTTCCATTACCGTGTGAAATTACTGTACCTAGGCTGCTACTAGTTATGAGGTTTTAGCATTAATTACGGATAAAGGTAGTTGTTAAAAAGTTAAATCCCAATGAAAGAATGGAGCCGTAATGAACTATTCTTTTAATGCAGATTATACAATTATTGTCTTATGGTTTACTTGAGCGTGCCAACACATTCTATAGCACAGCAAAATGGGTTTAATAATGTAAAAATAGCATAAATATACAAAAGCATAACTAAATCACAAATAAGTTATCACACGCTGATAAAAAAAAAGTATTTAACTCGTCAAAAGAGCTTACAGTTTTTAGTAAAAATGGCGGCGGAAACATGTGATGTAAAAGAGATGAGGGGGTATAAGAGCTTAGCGGCCTGAGTACTATGCAGATACCATAGTACAGGAGTGACCAACTCCAGTCGTCAAGGGCCACCAACAAGGTAGGTGTTAAGGATATCCCTGCTTCAGCACAAGTGGTCAATTAGTGGCTTAGTCCGAATGACTGAGCCGCTGATTGAGCTATATGTGCTGAAGCAGGGATATCCTGAATACCTGGCCTGGCTCTTGAGGACTGGAGTTGGCCATCCCTGCCATGGTACCTGTAAAAGGAAAAGAAAGTATTCAGGTACTTTGATATATTGCTGCCCTGATAAAATGAATAACACCAGTTGATTGCTATATTACATACAGTATACATTTACCAAGGCATTAGAAAGCTGTAGTTAATATAGTTCATGCCTGAGTTCATGGAGACCGTTTTGCATAGACTTGATTCAGTGACTTTTTCCTCTTTCTTTGATATTAGGGCATGATTAGGTATCCCAGTGAGAAGGAAAAAACATGGATAGCAAAGTATTTATGCAAGTCCTATTTTTATAGGGCTGGTGAAATAGGGCCTGGCCGGTGAAAATCCCGATTTATGTCACTTAATGCTTGTACTGTATACAAAGGCTTCCCCTATGGTCCCACACACTATTTATGGATCTTGTAATGTAATACGGAAAGTATTATATATCAGACTGTGCATTCTATACATTGTAATGTCTGTAACAGAATATTATAATTATGGTACTTCCTGTGTAGACAAGGGATATGGAGAGAATGAATTTAAGAGGAATAATATCAAAAAGAGAAGACAATTACAAAAAGATGAGAAACTTGAGAAACACAACTGTATCCTGCAGTACTGAAAGAGACTATATTGCAATTATTACATCAAATGTTACATCATAGCATATAAATAGCAAAGTGTTTCTCTACTTAAAGCAGCAATACAGGTTTCATTAATTCATTAATTGTTTTTTTATTACAGGTTTGAAGCAGGTGGTCTCGCGAGCTGATCTGTGTTCATTTCAGCTTCAGTGACTTCCCGCCTGCCGAGATACTTCCCTCCATAGGGGGTGCCAGTATCTCAGTGGCGTTTAACATTTCTGTTCACGTGGGCCAATAGGCAGCCGCACCAGATACCGCCACTGCTTCCTATTCTGCGCTTCCATCATTTAAACACCACCATTTCATTAAGCACACAATGCCCTGGCTCCATAGATACTGGCATCGCTACGGAGGTAAGTATCTCTTGAAGCAGGGGGTCCCCGGAGCTGAAATTAACACAGTTCACCTCCGGAGACCCCCTGCTTTAATCCTGTAATAAAAAATAAAAATAAAAAAAGAACAATAAATAAAACCTGTATTGCTGCTTTAAACAAATGAGGCCACACTTTATCCTGTAATGTGCACAGTCTTTTACTGAATCACTTCAGCGCTGAGGATTCCGTCTTAGTCCCTGAGTTCCATATGTATTTTGCCAGGTACAGTATGCACACAAAACAGAAAAGTCACCTGGAACATAAAAATGAACACTTGTATTCCAGAGTTGGCAATTATTTCCTATGCAAATATTTGCAGATACTGACGACATCGCAGCAATGCTTACGTTGTTTTAAGAGTCCCTGCAAGTAGTGTCCATAAGCAAGATCCTACCATGGTATTTATTAAAATAACAAAGTAAATACAGTTATTTTTATAGGCATTCTGAAGAGAATGCAAAGGAGATAAAGCTTGGAAGCGTAAGCTGTCGTCTTCCTACCATGCAAATATATGCAAACTCCTCCTTTCCTTGTCAATGAGAGAACGGATTTGAAGCCAAATTAAGTGGAGAAGGTTTGGCTTCAAATGAAGGCGGGAGCAGTGACTTGTGCTTTGAAAATGTTGAGCCCACGCAGTCTTCTTTCCAAGCAAACATGCTGCATGTCCCTTTTCCATTATTTCTCTGCAATGGCTATTGACTAAAAAATAGGGGCTGATGATGATGATGATGAGGGCTGTATTTAATAGTGTCCCGTCCGATTTAGAAAAGGGAGAAGTCAATCATGCAAAAACGGTGGAGAGAATATAAGGTTTATAGTATGAGGTGTCCATGGCCAAAGAATAGGCCTCCTGGGAGGTAATGAGAACCCCTTTTATATCTACGAGGTTATCGAGGGATTGCATTGCAATTCCTTACTTATGCTTTGGTTTGGGTGAGTGGATCTTAGGCTAGTTATAGAGCTGGTAACTCTGTACTTATCATTGTAGTTATGATGAAATGCATTGTGTTTGCTTTTATGACCACTAGTTATTAAGGGGTTAACTGATAAAATGTACAAGGGAGAAGAAGTGGCTCAGTGAGTGAAGACACTGACTGGCACTTAGTTTGAAGAGGAGATCCTGGTTCAATTCCCAGTGTTGGCTCCTTGTGACCTTGGGCAAGTCACTTTATCTCCCTGTGCTCAGGCACCAAAAACATAGATTGTAAGCTCCACGGGGCAGGGACCTGTACCTGCAAAATGTGTCTGTAAAGCGCAACGTAAAACTAGCAGCGCTATACAAGAACAAACTATTATTACTATTATCACATGCCCAATCTGTAGCCAAGATGCCTGATTTACTCAACCTTGTACTGTAATTCAGTACATTTCCGGAACCTTCAATAGATAATAGGAGAATAATGGAAGCAAACAAAACAGAAATTCTTTAATGTCTCATATCACTCTGCATGTCAACTTGCAAATAAATGCAAATGACTTTAACACATTTACACAAAGGCTCGAGTCCATGGTGCAGGCGCGGGACTACAGATCCTCGCGATGGGGAGGTTTGGCTGATGACGTCACAGAGCTGGTTTTCCCTCATTGGGCGAACCACTCACGTGACCCGGCCATCGCGAGACACAGACAAAAACCTTTGTCTCACGAAAAACCTGCCGTGCCGACACTCACGTGCACTGTGGACGTGAGCATAGACCTCAATGTGCTTGATCGCGCCGCGCGGTTGCGCTCAACATGGATGCGTCCTAAGGGATGCATGCTTAACGTGATTGTCTTATTGTCAGGTTAAGGACTTCCTTGAACCCCATCAAGACTTTTGAAATATAAGACTATTTGTTGGAATTACAATAACCTGTGTAAGCTTTGTTACCCAAAAGCAATAAAACCGAGCTCCTCAAACGAGATACAAAGTAGACCTCTACTCACAAGTTTCTTAATGCAGTGTCTTCCATTTATTTAGAAGGGCAGTGGAGAGTGCAACATGTCGGGTCCCATACGGACCTTTCACCTGATTTCACACATTTGAACATTGTTATAAGTAATTATAGGCTAAAGCTGGTAAATTCAGGGCATTATTGAAATCCCTGCAAACATTGGTTAAAATTCCGGGCATTATCCAATCAGTAATGGCCCGGAATTTTTGGCAGGTTGCCAAGTTTTTCAGCCAATCAGCTTTCAGGTTTCATTCACAAAGAGTGAAATTTGCACTTAGACAGGGGAGGTGATTGGACAGAAGGCACTGACTCCTCCCCCACCCTGTCTGCAGAGAGCTCCGCACAGGAGAGTGAAGGGAAAGGTTTGTGTGTCTGCTGAGTGTGTTTTGTGGGTGTAAAGGGGGCAGCAGAGTGTTTTATTTGTGTGTCTTCTGTTGGTGTGTGTTTTGTGGGTGTAGAGGGGGCAGCAGAGTCTTGTTGGTGTGTTTCTGCTGTGTGTGTTTTGTTCTTGTAGAGGGGGGCTTCAGTGTGTGTGGCTTCAGTGTGTGTTTTGTGGGTGGAGGAGGGATGCAGAGTGTTTTGTTAGTGTTTGTCTGCAGTGTGGGTTTGCAGTGGGTGAAGAGGGGGCTGCTGGTGTGTGTCTTGAGGATGTAGAGGGAGCAGCAGTCTGTTTTGTTGATTTGTGTGTCTCTGCAGTGTGTGTTTTGTAGGTGCAGAGAGGTGGCTGCAGTGTGTGTTTTGTGGGTGGAGGAGGGATGCAGAGTGTTGTGTGTGTGTGTGTGTGTGTGTGTGTGTCTGCAGTGTGTGGGTTTACATGGGGGCTGCAGTGGGTGTAGAGGGGGGCTGCTGGTGTGTGTTTTATAGATGTAGAGGGGACAGCAGTCTGTTTTGTTAGTGTGTGTGTCTGCAGTGTGTTTTGTGGGTGTAGAGGGGGGGCTGCTGTGTGTTGTGTGTGTTTTGTGAGTGTAGAGGGTGGAGGAGGGCTGCAGTGTATTTTGTGGGTGTAGAGGAGCGGGGCTGCACAGTGTGTAGGGGGGACTGCAGAGTGTGTGTTTGTGTGTGTGTGTGTGTGTGTGTGTGTGTGTGTGTGTGTGTGTGTGTGTGTGTGTGTGTGTGTGTGTGTGTGTGTGTGTGTGTGTGTGTGTGTGTGTGTAAAGGGGTCTGTGTATAAGTACAATTTACTTTTGATAAACTTGCAGTAGAAGCATAAGAATGTAGACAATCATGCTGATAAAAATCAATATGACTACAAAAATGTATCTTTGTATCTGAAGGCCTCGGGCCTTCAACTCTTCCAGCCAGGGCATTATTGGCCAGTAATGCACTGTTCTTCAGGGATTATTACTTAATTATCACTGAAACAAGTTGCATGATAGCCATATTAGTCCTGTGGCAATTAATAAGAAAAGGTCAATAAAAGGTTATACCTCTTCTAATGGTACAAGCAAAATGTACTGTACACATATTGCCAGCATTATTCAATAATCTGTAATTTCATCTTAAAATGAATGGAGCAAACATTTTCTAGCACAATGGGAATATGGAGTCACAGCATATTTAAAGCTGCATTTCAAGCAATATCCTAAATAAATAAATTGTTCATGCCTTCTACACTATTCTGTGCATTCCATCTCCCTATGTGACTTACTGCAACCATTGGGAGACACTTTTGACAATCAGTGGATCGTAGAAGGGAGTCAGCTTCACGTGGGATTCGTAGTAGCAGCTACGAAGTGATTCAAGCACAGATTCTCTCCACTGCACCAATTTAAGAGATGGATTGTAAATAGGCATTATTCCTGTCTGCTTGGGTGGGTTTGAGTTCTGAGGTACTGCGCAATGGTGTGCTTTGTCTATTTCTTATAGGAGGAACCATCAGGATCTCAACCACATTCCTACAAGCTTGGATTTCCAGGGGAGGGTCTCCCAAGGGACTTTAATCATCCTATGGACTTTGCGTCTCTTACACCGAGTGTTCAATAAGCGCCAGGTATCTCAGTTTTGTTTGCATTTCTGTTGTATGTAAGCTTATGAGAGACTTACCCCATGGGACACCTTGGCAGCTTTTGATATCTCTAGCAGATATCACCATTATATATCACGAGTAGTAGCGCTGTTAATTTTTCACGAGTGTACCATTGTATATTAGTACTGTCACCGTTTAATTTTTGACTTGTGTAGCACTCACCCACATTTTAGGTCAAGCGCTGTAGATTATAGGGTGTTTTTACAATTAGAATATCCTACATGTGTGTTTTTTTAAATAAATCAGTTCTGTACTATGAGAAAATACTTGTAACATTTTTTTCTTTTTTGAATTTTTTAATGTATTTTATTGTAACAAGCATTTATATTTCTATAGCAACCATTTACAAAGTCGCATCCCCTTCCTCTTCTGAGACAGACTCTGGCACAGCTCTTTTGCCCTCTAGTAGTGCACCAATTGTATCTAGTGCCTGCCTGGTCACATTATCTTCCATACAGAACTTTGCACCTTGGGTACTCTTCTGCAGCACTGACAGTTTAGTGAACCACGAGCCAAACTTCGCCGATCGATCACAGGAGAATGGATCGATTAGCAACTTAGCTAATCACTTATCAGTGTGCAGATTGTATTGATGCACATATTGAATGGGGAAAAAATAAAATACAATTTAAAATGGCAGCTTGAACTGCTGCTTTAATAGGGACATTATAGACTTCTATTCAGTGCTATTTTTCCATGAATATAACAATCTGAAAATGGCCAGAGAAGTGTACAGTAGTACAACAGAGATGACATAAGAGATGCATTACCTATCGCATAGTACTTATTGGCCATTTTTGTGCCGTGCAGTTGACAAATGAATACTACAGGAAATATCAAGGATTCAGAGAATGATGTCTTATGGAAGCAATTTTATGAAAAAACATCTGAGAAAGACAGGCAAGTAAACAAACAAGACTGTGCCTAAGCAAGAGAAACACCAAACAGAGGTCTCGCCTAAAGATAAGCACTTTTCTTGTTACAATTGATAGTATGATGAAATCCCTGCCCTTAGTCTTTCTGCTTTCTGTTCTGACTACAAATGAAGTGTCTGACAGCACAGAAACGCAAGACCTCAAAAGATATTCTGACTCATACTTCAAGTTAGACTTCAAGTGACAATTCTCCCCTCAAAAATCTCATGAAAGGAGGAGAAGCCATTCATATCCGCTTACCTTCCTCACTATATTCTCCTTTTATATTTCTGAACTACTGTATATTGTTCAAACAGCTGAACTATATTGCAAGACATGCCTGGTCTTAATCTCTACCCTCAATAGTTTTGCTTCTTAGATGTGAGATTTCCATATCTCTATTCTTTTTTACACATTCTTTTGTTGCACAAGAATAACTAAGCAATCCATTTAAAACATTGAAAATGAGCCACAGATCTATTATTCTTTTATTCAGGCACACACAAAGAAAAGAGGAAGAAGCATGCAGGTTGGCTAAAATGTCATTGGTTATAGGACTACAACAAAAAAACAGGAGTACACTCCACAAAAAATAAAAAAACTAGTTATAGTGTTAACACAACTATAATATCACGCATTTATCAATAAGAAGTTCTAGTAATTAAAGTGGTAGGACTGATATCACAAATAACAATAACCACGGCAGTGCACTATTCCAGAAGATACCACGTGGGCTGTGGATGAAACGATGCAAACGACTCCTAGACTGACTCAGGTAGAAAGGTGCTTTGCATTCCCTGTGGGAAATTATTTTAGGAGGATTTAGGGGAGTAGTGAAGGAATGTTTTAATAAGGTATATCAATGTTTGCAGGTATTATCATTGCTTGGTTCAATGAGATGGTGTTAACCGCTGTGTCAAAGAGTTCAGTGTCAAATCTAATGAAAGCTTTTTAACACAAAGAAAGAAACATTATTGAACTGTGTCTTAGTCCAATTGTGCATCTTAATAAATAGTCCCTATTTGAACTTGAAAACAATACTGCCTATTCTGGTGAATGTTACTGTTTCCTATTGTAATATTGCAATATGTCTATGGTAATAATTTGCCATGAAGTCTTTTCTAAATGATACTATAGCACAAAGATAATAAAGGTCAATTTGACATGCATGACAACATGTGGTTACAGCATAGACTGATTTTCATTGCATTCGTTATGTTTACTTTACAGCAGCAATAGTCCAACTGACACAGTTTAATTACCAAGTCCCTATTTGAATGTAGATCAGTAACAGCAACACACACAAGGTGTACTGTATGATGTGCTTCCCAAAATGCCAATTACAGTATCAGTTATGGCCTCTATAATGAATATGTTCTTACGCCAACCTCAAATTGGCTAATGCCTATGAGCTCGCTGCATGTGTGCGCATGATGGACACACTGGCGCGACTGCAATATGAGGAGACAAAACCTTTTGTCTTTTTGTGCGTGGTCGCGTGACATCAGCGGCACGTGAGCTGGTTCAGCCAATGAGTGCGTCCGCAATGCCCCCGCCACTCCCCCAGATCGCCTTCCCAGTCTCCTGCAGCCATGGTCACAGATCGCTGGGGCTGCAGGAGTGCGGGAGGCTATGCGTGCGGTCATGAGCGGGTGCGCAGGCTGTATAATCTCATCCTTAGCATACAATGCTTCCACTGCAGCCAGGGATTCTGGGAAATGAAGTAAAAGGTGACACTGTGCGCTCATTTGCTTGTCATGTCCATTTGAACATGGACCCCCTACAAGCATATGCCTACCATATTTCACAGCTTTTCAGCACAACCTTACAACTAGCTACTTTATAAGCCTTAGATAGTGTAGAAATGTGAAGGAAAACATTAGAATGAATGTTTCTTATACCAAGAGCTATTTTCACACTGCTAATGACTACATTTGTGCAGTTTGTTCATTTTCTTTTACTGCGTGCACCTGTGCCGTGCTGGCAATGCTTTCTGTGAGGACTAAATGTAATTTATTTTTAGTCACATAAAAACTGAAATTGTCTGTAGCAGGTCATTCCTTGCATTTTAAAATTGAAAGAGGATAATTCTGCCGTTATAAGAGTGATTGGGTTGTTTGCATTTGTTTATAGGGTTATTTAGCTGCAATATTAAATTACTGTAATCTCTATATGCTAATTTGTATGGAAAAACGTTGTGGATTTCAGAAATCTATGGGCTTGTCTGGTATTGACAGACTTTTCCACTAAAATCACTACCATCAAATCTACCTACAACACGTGTGCAGCAGCTATAAATATTCATGCACATAAGAATTCTACATTTATCCCATTCCAGTTTGAATGAATCTGCCTACTGTATCTCTAATGAAATCCCTATGAAATGAAATTGTGTGTAACACATAGCATATTATGTATGCTAATTGATATATTAAATGATTCATATTGGATTACATTCAATTGAAATGAGTGTATTATGTTAGCCACAGATAGCAATTGAGGGGTGTCATTACATTTACTTACCATGTTTTGGGTTCAGAAATATCATTGGTTTATCTATGACTGTTTCATCTTAGTTCTACTTATGGCTCAGTGGCAAATGTACAGCTGGAGCTCTATACATTTTCTTGCTCTATTCCTTTCCTATAACCTCTTAGGCCAGGTCCCCGCTGGCTACTGCAGCGCCAGCTCTGGCGGACCCTGCAGGGACAAGAGCCGCCCCACAATGGGGCCGGGCCCGCTGCGAGGGGGGGCCGTCGCGCTGCGCAGACAAACTCCTGCTCTCAAGAAAATTGAGATCCGGACTCGCGATGGAGCTCTACGCCATGCCCCACTGCGGTTCAGCCAATGAGGGCGAGCCTGTCAGGTGACGTCACGGCTGCGCCTGCGACCCGCCCCCTGTGTTTCCCCCTGCAGCTCACTGCAGACCGGGGGACTCGGCTGCACGCACCGCCTGCCTCACAGACACGCGTGCAGTGCATGCAGCGGAGCGCAGCCTAAGGTTACACAGTGAGTGCTTATTTGCATGTCATTTTCCAGAATCCCTGGCTGCAGTGGATGGATTGTACAGTATGCTAGGAGATATTGGGGAAAAGCAGGGTTGCAAACATGTCTGAGACATGTGAATGTGGTCCCAAGGGATATTTTGTTGTTGTAACCTCTAGGAAGAGGATTTCAGTTGTACTTCCCACTCTACTAAATCATTCTCCGTGGCATAGAACATTTGTGTTTGTCTTTATTGCTTCAATGAGTCACATTCTTGTGTTTACAAGGTTTCTGGCAGCTAACACCTTAGAACTCATACACAGTGTATATAGATATAATAGCTCCATACTCAGAGCCAGTTTAACCATTAGGCGAGCTAGGCGGCTACCTAGGGTGGCACAATATTGGAGCAGCAGCTGCCAAGTTTTCCTAATACAGTTTTCTAATAGGGTGGGGGACTTCCCTGAGCAGGGAGAGAGCTGGTCAGTATCCAGGGGGGTTGGGCAGTTTCCTCTATCCTATTTGGCTGCTGCTGGGTAATGCAGCCAATCAGGAGGAGCTGTCAGGAGACTGAGGGTGGGGCCAAGCAGAGGAAGCAGCAGCATTGTGAGACTGTGTGTGTTTGTCCTGTCCAGTTATGTGTGTGTATGTGTGTATCTGGTCTGTACTGTGTGTTAGTGTCAGGGCGGGAGATACAGTGTAAGTGGGCAGGAGAGACAGTGACTATGTCAGTGGGTGGGAGAGAGTGTAGGGGACAATGGGGGAGAGAGTGGAGGGGATAGTGTCATGGAGAGGGGGGAGATAGAGTGTCGGGAAGAGTGGGGGAGAATTTTTCAATTAGAAAAAAACAAACAAAAGGTAATTTATTGGGGAGAGGTTGGTCACAAGGCTGAAGGTTTGCCTAGGGTGCTGAATACCCTTGCACCAGCCCTGCCCATGCTCTCCATTGTAGAATGCACATGTGATTTATCTTAACACTTGAGTGTATCTCAGCCTTTAGAAACATAATTAACATTGACAATGCTACACATTGATAATTTTGGTAATATATTATTAAAAAATCCCAAACCAAATATAGCCTATACTAATAATCTCCTCAGGACAAGGCATTACCTGGTCACAGTGGCAGATTTCAAAATCCGCCGCCCCTAGGAACTTAGCTGTGGCGGCCGCCTCCCCCTCCTCCTTCTGAACCATCACCAACATGACGTCACGTTGGAGAAGGAGGGCGGCAGGTAAGGGGATGATGGTATCTCATGGAGGTTTAAAGTATCCACGTCAAGTGGACCACTAGTAACTCGCGACTGATGATGCTGTGGCTTCCAATTAGCCCGCTTGATGTGGGAGCTGTATATCTCCATATTGTTCACCCTGGAGGTAATTGTACCAGGGGCACCTTCGGAGATCATGTATCTCAGGAAGCAGAGGGTCCTCGGAAACCATGATTAATGAGGCTTTGCATAAATTCTCAATGGTGCTTTATGTTGCTGAATTTTTATTTATGTTTCTGCTTCAGAAGTTCAAATAGGTTTTTTTTTGACAGAACAAACAACAATTCTAATTTTTAAAGATGTACTTGAATCAAAAATACCTCTATACAGTATATTTCATAAAATGTAATTTGCCCAGTAAATGTGTCATATGTGATTATGTATGCCTTAAAACTTAAATGTTTCATAAACTAACAGTCCCTTATAATTTATAATGTAGAACATTGTTCCTTTAATGTAATAATAAATAATTACATGCAACTAAAAAGCACAGGTCAAATCTGCAAATATTTGTGTTTCTTTGCATTGTTAAGCTCGGAATGCTTTTTCCAAGTCTAATGAATAATGTCTCTATTGTTTCCATCTATTTATACACTGAAAATGCATTCTCTTAGCTAAAGTGGATAGGTTAATTTAACAAATTAAAATTCTGCAACTGTTTGTTTTTTTATATAAAATTGAAACTTTTCCAAAAGTGTCTATTATACACACTGGAGGTCATGCACTAAGCAGTGATAAGTGCTTTTATGTGAGATAAAAAGCCATTATAGCGTGATACTGTCTGCTATGAGATTCACAAAGCAGTGATACGTGCTTTTAAGTGGGAAAAAATGCCATTATAGCACGATACTGCAGTGTTATCACTGCTTTGTGAATCTCACAGTAGGCAGTATCACGCTATAAAGGCATTTATCTCACTTAAAAGCACTTATCACTGCTTTGTGCATAGCACCCAGAAAACCCACGTATCACTGCTTAGTGCATGACCCCCATAGTATCTGTAGACACCAATGTAACAGATAATATTTATGTAGCTTGCTATGCGAGAGCTAAATCACGTGACGAGAAAGAGCTAACATTTTCCTGCATGAACGGGAAACATGGAGATACAGTGAATTATTATGATGAAATATTTATAATGGGCAATATATCATGCAGTCCCATACAATTGGGTCAGAAGACAAGAACAATAACATATCAACATTAACACACACTGCTGCAGTAGGTTAGGAGGACCCTTCTCCTAGGACCTTGCGATGCATAAAGAAGAGAGACTAGAAACATAAGGTACAGGGGATATGATGGTTGGCGTGTTTCTGAGAGCTGCTTGCTATTTGAGACACCATGAAGAGAACTATTAAAAAGTCCACTTGGTTTTCCTCTTTAGGTGAGAATGTGTTCTATTGCCAGACATATACAATACATGTCAAAGTTGGAACAAAACCTTGCAGGACACACTAAATTGCATCATTTGTCATGATTGTCCTAAACACATCAATCCAGTGGGTTATCATGAACATTTGGACAAAGACACATTACTTCTTGAATGATTACTCCTGTGGATGAGCATTGTATAAAGAAATGAAAGAAATACATACAGTACATGCATCCTGGAGTAGTGCAATGGAAAAACAGAGCCACTACATCAAGCCAAGCAAGAATCAACATCCTAAGAGAGCAATTATAGACCGTATCCTGCCCAATGGTGTTGCTGAATGAGAAAGGAGTTGTCAGACAAAGCCAGAAGCAAACATTGTTCAGACACCAGACAGAAGCTGCAGATTTAAATCAGACAGTGCAAGTGCCCCGGACTCAGACAATGACATAGGTACACAGCATGAACCTAACTTGTTTGAGAAACAGAACAGTCCTTGTGTCTTTAATGATGGGCTTGAGAACCTGACTGAAATATCTCTTGTGCTATATTATTATATATTATTATGGATGACACAAAAGACCTCGAACATTTGAAAAATATATTTATAATGAGATTTACTTACAGAACATGTATGTTATATATGTATATATCTATAATATAAATCTAAGTTGGATTCCGTCTGTTTGTTTGTTTGTATGTCAGAAGCATCGAAATCTCAGAAACGGCACCACATAGCACAACAAAACGTTCAGTGGACATTCTGCTGCGGATTTGTAGGTCAACGCAACTATTTTGAGCTTGCAATGTCACTCACCTCCCAAATTATGGACATTGTAAGTTTCACTTGGCTGTCCAGCAAATCTGTTAGAGCGGGGGGCGGGTGGGCGTGGCTACTAAGGGAGGGGGCGTGTTCATGCCAGCGGGGGGGGGGGGGGGGGCAAGACACGTGCCGGCAGCGAAGGTAGAGCAGCAGCGCGGGGAGATGTGCCGGCAGCAGGGGGAGACAACATACACAAATGTCCCCCTGCTCTACATCTCACCCCCCTCCCCGGTCCCCCCCAGTTCCACATCTCTCTGCTTCCACTCCCCGGTTCACCTCTCTCCGCCTCTTCTTACCCCATTGATTGGCTGCTGAAATAGAGACTCGCCAGTGTAACCGAAGCGACTGGGGGAACGGGAGGGACATGGTGGATGGAGGGACGGGGGTGGTTGATGGAGGGAAGGGGGTGGTGGATGGAGGGACGGGGGTGGTGGACGGAGGGACGGGAGAGGTGGATGGAGGGACAAACACTATATCAAGTTGTGCACATTAATACAATTAGTGAATTAAAAGTTGTGCCCCCCGGTCCCTGCTGCTCATACTCCCCCCCCCCCCCCGGTCCCCGCTGCACCCTCCCCCCCCCCGGTCCCTGCTGCTCACACTCCCCCCAGTCCCCAGTCAAAGTCGGGTACAAAAGCTAGTACATATATATATATATATATATATATATATATATATATATATATATATATATATATATATATATATATACTTTTAAAGAGACAGCGCCCTAGGGTGCAATGCAATATTACTGACTAAACCAAACAATGTTTAAATAAAAAATCCTAATACATAACATATAAGACAGATGATTACTAGCTCTCTATTGTAAATTGTGTTCTATTGTTGAGCTGAAGCTTAATCTAGTGAGATAAACATGCAATATAAAATAAGTAAAATACATAAAAATTATGATAAAAGAAAAAAATGTCCAAACCACACAATAAAGTCCAGTCACAGTGACCTTTTAAAGTCAACCTGGCTATATAATCTCTGGATCCTGGCAGCCTTAACCTGGCTATATAATCTCTGGATCCTGGCAGCCTTCTTCTTGGGCACAACAAACTCCCTCCACGTGACCTAAACAGAAAAGAAAAAGCGCCGATCCTAGTGTGATAATGTATAAAAAGATTTAATACACCTTGGACATTTACAATTGAACACTCACAAACATCCGTTTAAATTGCACGTTGTATGAGAACAATCTGATGCCCTAACGGGTGAAACGCGTTGAGGGGGAGACGCTGGTGTAGCCCTTGTGTGTGCACAATAAAGTTTTTTGAAGAGACATCCGGGAGCCTCATTTCAGACATGCGCAGTTGCGCCGAACTTCTTCCACTTCCCTAACATGCTCCTCTGGGACACTGCTCCGCTCCAACCACTCTTGTAAAACTTTCCCTGTGCGTGGTGTGACCTTGTAAAGTGTCCTCCGGTAACACACAGCTCTGATCTCAAGATCCTGTGTAGAGGGGTTTCCTGGTTCTCTCTGCGTGCAGCTGCAATTTACTCCAGTGTATATAGTGTATACCATTTCCCTGAGGAAGGTCCTGTTTTGGAGGACCGAAATATTGGGTTTCTTGATGTATTATCTCTGATATTAATACACTCATTTTGATGAACTACTCACTGAGTGCTGTCTCCTGATTACCAGACTGCGGAATGATATTGTGTTTATGTATATGTATATAGTAAAGCACAATCCCAGGACCATCCAGCTCTGGTTTAAGTGCTTTATTTTCTTTGTCACTCCAGACGACAAAATCAAGACAAACAAAATAATGAAAATAAATATGGGCTCTATCTGAGCATTAACTAGACAGCAATTCTCTAGCTATCGTTGGGTGGCTTTCCCACTTACCAAACAATAAAACACAGATTCATAAACCAACCTGATGCAGGCCAGTGCCTGTCTGTAGCATCCAGCTCTCTTAGGCACGCTCTATAGTGCCGGGTGTGTGCTACGCCGTGCGCGCGCGGATTTTTAGTTGGCTGACGTGAGTCAGCCTTTCTATACAAGGGCCGCGCACGGCAGGGAGCGGGGAGCCGACAGACAGCGGCGAAGATGAGGAAAATCATCTTTTCGCGCTGCTGCCTGCACTCAAATGTATGTATGTGTGTATGTGTGTATGTGTGTATGTGTGTATGTATGTATGTATGTGTGTATGCGTGGATGCGTGGATGTGTGTGTGTGTGTGTGTGTGTGTGTGTGTGTGTGTGTGTGTGTGTGTGTGTGTGTGTGTGTGTGTGTGTGTGTGTGTGTGTGTGTGTGTGTGTGTGTGTGTCAAGGATAGGACTTACTTTCACTCACACAACCCATGCACACACATATACTCACACATACACACACACACACACACACACACACACATACATACATATACACACATATACATTACCTGCAGCTCCTGGCTCTATACACAGGAAAAGCATGCGGCACGTGCACGCGCACCCCTGCCTTTCAACGATTATCACCTAGCAAACAGTGCTCTCACTGCAGCAAGGGATTCTGGGAAATGACATGCAAATGAGCACACAATGTGCCACCTTTTGCCTGGAATATCCATACACATGGAGCCCATCGATGATACCCATCAAGGTTGAAACATGTCTGTGAGTGGTTTGACTTGCTTTGCTAGTCCCATGCTGTGCTTAAAAGCCGTGTGAACGGTAATGCATCTGCTTAAATGGGCTCCATGTGAATGGATATTCCAGGCAAAAGGTGACACATTGTGTGCTCATTTGCATGTCATTTCCCAGAATCCCTTGCTGCAGTGTGAGCACTGTATACTAGGTGATAATGGTTGAAAGGCAGTGGTGCAGACCTGTCTAAGACATGTGAATGTGCTCACACGTGATATTCTTTATTGGCTGTATGCTAACGGTGGAGGTTCTTTGTTGACTTTTTCATCCACCATAACGTTAAATGTATATATATACACACACACACCACGCCCACAATATGATTGGATAACAAAACAATTAAAATATGTGAATAATTACTTTCACAAAACATGAATATGGAGGGCATCTTTGTGTAACATTAGCTGACAATCCAATATATAAAATATATAAAAGATAAAAGTGCAAAAAATTATTATTATTTTCCTATAAAAAAATCATTCTAATAAATGAATAAAAAAATAAAATAATTATGATCAATTAATGGAAGTTAATTAAAATTGTAAACAACATTGAGTCAAATATATCTTATATTGTGACTAACTAAGTGTAAAGTGATGGTGCCAATAAGGTGATTTTTTTTATGGTAGTAAATTCAGAAAAATCTTTTTATATACAAATGGATGTTTTACCTTGATACATAACTTTAGGAATATTTTTGATACTCCAAACTTATTTCTGAAGGCAACCCTTTAAGTTATTTATCACTTTCCTGGGAGTCCCACAATGGGAAAGTGTCCCCCATGTTCTTCCTCGTTGTGTCCCCTTTTATTTTAAGGGATCCAATCTGCCTCCTAATATTAGATTAGGGAATAGAGATTCAATTTGAATTAAAAATGAATTTTTAATTTACACATAACTAGATCTCCCAAAGGTCTTAATGATTGGAGATCCTGCTATCAAAAAAAAATAATATTATTATTAATAATGCATTCATAATATTTTCTCATTTTTTTATATATTCAATATATTTGTATTTGTTTATTTTTGAGGGTTACCTCATACATTGTATTTTGGTGTATATACATTTGCGAATGAGATAATTTTTCTGTATTTATTACAAAAATCTCCGAATAGACGCTATTGCTTTACACGTATCGTAATTATTCAAAATTCAACAATTACTTTACTCAAAGTTGATTCAATTTGTGACTAGGAATTCATTTTTATAGAAAATTTAATTTTATCCAAATGAATACATATTTTGATATCTCAAATATCACTTTATTTAATTTTTTCGTGCACTTTACTCATATAAATATTGGATTATTGGTTTATGTCTAGAGAGGGGCAAATCCGCCCAAATCCGTTTCCAGGATTGTGCTGATGTTACCCCTAAAATCCGCTTTGATGGGTAAAATCCGCAAATGGATTTGGGCGCTTAAATTTTGCGAGGATTCATCAGCATCTGCCATTGGTTACAACACGTGGACGGATTTGTAGAATGCAATCCGTGGACTCTTAAGAATCCGCACAACGGAATGCTCAATCCGCAGATTGGATTCTACAAATCCGCCAACGGGTTGTGGAATCCGCAGAGTGTATTGGTAATAATAATAAAAAAAATCCGCTATACGCAAATCGCCCTTTTTGAAATTGATCCACTGTAATCTGTTGACCAAAGGAACCGGCCAATTCGCTGCAGATCCAAATTCAACCAGAAAATGTTGTCCATCTCTGTTTATATCCCACAGAGACGTTCTCTTAATTAATGTTTTCTGAATGTAATTATTAATATATTTTAAATCTATCGTTATCCAATGATTTTGCTGGAGTGAGTATATGTATATGATGTGTCTCTGGGGCAGCATTATAGTGCGAAATGTATAGGGATTCGCTGAACCCTCGGAGACGTCACTACGAAGCCTTGTCAACAGTGAGCCAGAACTCTGGAATTGGTGATAGTGATAGCATAGCCACTCACAGATGCTTCCGCAGCCCCTTTCTTTTGAGGAAGCCAAGATTACGAATGCGTCAATACTTACCACATTCTAAGTGTGAATATATGTTTAAATGGTTTTAATACAGTTTGAAATACTCACCTTGGTGGGTTCCCTTATTCTTTTGTTTGTTTGTTTGTGTTTGTTTATGCTGAAGCTGATGTTTGGGGTCTGGGTCATACCCTAAGAAGAAAGCTACAAGAGGGAGTTATTCTTTACAACTTGAGTGGCAGTGAAAGCAGCACTACAGGTTGCATTGTATACCGTAGCGGTGTCTGTATCTTTGTGCAGTTTAAAACCTCCAGTCACGTGGGCCAATAGGAAGCCCCAAGGGATGACATCAAGGCTGCCTATTGGCCCGTGTGACTTGGGACATTTAAACGCCACCATTTCATTGGACGCACAGTCATCTGGCTGCAGAGATACCGGCACCTCTACGAAGGTAAGTATCTCTTGAAGCACGGGATCCCCAAAGCTGACATTAATGGGGTTCAGCTCAGGAGACATCAATCCTATAACCCTGCATCAATCTTATAACAAAACAAACAAAACAAAAAAGCAAGCAATACAACCTGTAATGATGCTTTAACACAGGGGAGCGCAAACTTTTGATGCTGCGCTACCCTGCCTGGCCTCCCGCCCCTTCTCCTACCTGGCAGCAGCGTCAAACGGCACTCCTGGGTCACGTGACGTCAGTTCACGTGACCTGCTGCATCATTCGATGCCGCATTGCCATGGTGATGCGTCTGAATCCCGGTAAGTTTTCTTGTTGCAGAAGCCTCACGCGATCCCCTGGCATTAATTTAAACACCTTGGGGAGGAACGCGGGACCTCTGCAACCACCCGCGACCCCCCAGACAAATCTCCTGCCCCCCCAAGTTTGGCACCACTGCTTTAACAAACAACTCTGGGAGTTTCCTGTTTGGATGTTTTCTATAAGCACTACTCCTCAATGATTAATGTGATTTTTTTCCCTCCCTATTTTACAAATTAAATAAACATCAAGTAGACATGGCAAAAAAGAAGAACAAACTGGAAACGTCTTTGTCATCAAATAATTTCTCAGTGAATAATTCTTATGCTAATGTAACCAAAATGTGGAAAGAGAACACAAAATGTAATTTTTTCAATCTACTTCAGTGCAGCAAACATGGAGTTAAGGAGTTCCTATTCCAGTGCTAATTACAGGATCATTAACCAACAATTACAGCAACTTTGTTGTTGTATCCAGCAAATACAGTAATTGAACTGCTCTAATGCTATTAAAAAGGAAAAGTGCAATACAACCACTGTCAGCATAGATCAATATAGCAATACCACCACTGCCAAAGTAGATCAATATAGCAATACTACCACTGCCAAAGTAGATCAATATAGCAATACCACCACTGCCAAAGTAGATCAATATAGCAATACCACCACTGCCAAAGTAGATCAATATAGCAATACCACCACTGCCAGCATAGAACAATATAGCAATACCAACACTGCCAGCATAGAACAATATAGCAATACCACCACTGCCAAAGTAGATCAATATAGCAATACCACCACTGCCAGCATAGAGCAATATAGTAATACCACCACTGCCAGCATAGAACAATATAGCAATACCAACACTGCCAGCATAGAACAATATAGCAATACCACCACTGCCAAAGTAGATCAATATAGCAATACCACCACTGCCAGCATAGATCAATATAGCAATACCACCACTGCCAAAGTAGATCAATATAGCAATACCACCACTGCCAAAGTAGATCAATATAGCAATACCACCACTGCCAAAGTAGATCAATATAGCAATACCACCACTGCCAAAGTAGATCAATATAGCAATACCACCACTGCCAAAGTAGATCAATATAGCAATACCACCACTGCCAGCATAGAACAATATAGCAATACCACCACTGCCAAAGTAGATCAATATAGCAATACTACCACTGCCAAAGTAGATCAATATAGCAATACCACCACTGCCAAAGTAGATCAATATAGCAATACCACCACTGCCAAAGTAGATCAATATAGCAATACCACCACTGCCAGCATAGAACAATATAGCAATACCAACACTGCCAGCATAGAACAATATAGCAATACCACCACTGCCAAAGTAGATCAATATAGCAATACCACCACTGCCAGCATAGAGCAATATAGTAATACCACCACTGCCAGCATAGAACAATATAGCAATACCAACACTGCCAGCATAGAACAATATAGCAATACCACCACTGCCAAAGTAGATCAATATAGCAATACCACCACTGCCAGCATAGATCAATATAGCAATACCACCACTGCCAAAGTAGATCAATATAGCAATACCACCACTGCCAAAGTAGATCAATATAGCAATACCACCACTGCCAAAGTAGATCAATATAGCAATACCACCACTGCCAAAGTAGATCAATATAGCAATACCACCACTGCCAAAGTAGATCAATATAGCAATACCACCACTGCCAGCATAGAACAATATAGCAATACCAACACTGCCAGCATAGAACAATATAGCAATACCACCACTGCCAAAGTAGATCAATATAGCAATACCACCACTGCCAGCATAGATCAATATAGTAATACCACCACTGCCAGCATAGATCAATATAGCAATACCACCACTGCCAAAGTAGATCAATATAGCAATACCACCACTGCCAAAGTAGATCAATATAGCAATACCACCACTGCCAGCATAGAACAATATAGCAATACCACCACTGCCAGCATAGAACAATATAGCAATACCACCACTGCCAAAGTAGATAATTATAGCAATACCACCACTGCCAGCATAGAACAATACAGCAATACCACCACCACTGCCAGCATAGATCAATATAGCAATACCACCACTGCCAAAGTAGATCAATATAGCAATACCACCACTGCCAAAGTAGATCAATATAGCAATACCACCACTGCCAAAGTAGATCAATATAGCAATACCACCACTGCCAAAGTAGATCAATATAGCAATACCACCACTGCCAAAGTAGATCAAAATAGCAATACCACCACTGCCAGCATAGAACAATATAGCAATACCAACACTGCCAGCATAGAACAATATAGCAATACCACCACTGCCAAAGTAGATCAATATAGCAATACCACCACTGCCAGCATAGATCAATATAGTAATACCACCACTGCCAGCATAGATCAATATAGCAATACCACCACTGCCAAAGTAGATCAATATAGCAATACCACCACTGCCAAAGTAGATCAATATAGCAATACCACCACTGCCAGCATAGAACAATATAGCAATACCACCACTGCCAGCATAGAACAATATAGCAATACCACCACTGCCAAAGTAGATAATTATAGCAATACCACCACCACTGCCAGCATAGATCAATATAGCAATACCACCACTGCCAAAGTAGATCAATATAGCAATACCACCACTGCCAAAGTAGATCAATATAGCAATACCACCACTGCCAGCATAGAACAATATAGCAATACCACCACTGCCAGCATAGATCAATATAGCAATACCATCACTGCCAGCATAGATCAATATAGCAATACCACCACTGCCAGCATAAATCAATATAGCAATACCACCACTGCCAGCATAGATCAATATAGCAATACCACCACTGCCAGCATAGATCAATATAGCAATACCACCGCTGCCAGCATAGATCAATATAGCAATACCACCACTGTCAGCATAGAGTAATATAGCAATACCACCACTGCCAGCATAGATCAATATAGCAATACCACCACTGTCAGCATAGAGTAATATAGCAATACCACCACTGCCAGCATAGAGCAATATAGCAATACCACCACTGCCACCATAGAGTAATATAGCAATACCACCACTGCCAGCATAGAGCAATATAGCAATACCACCACTGCCAGCATAGAGTAATATAGCAATACCACCACTGCCAAAGTAGATCAATATAGCAATACCACCACTGCCAAAGTAGATCAATTTAGCAATACCACCGCTGCAAACATAGATCAATATGGCAATACCACCACTGACAGCATAGATCAATATAGCAATACCACCACTGCCAGCATAGATAAATATAGCAATACCACCACTGCCAGCATAGAGCAATATAGCAATACCCCCACTGCCAGCATAGATCAATATAGCAATACCACTGCTGCCAGCATAGATCAATATAGCAAGATGTCTTGTTAATTTCATCTCGTTTTTCTTGGCGTAAAGGGCATACTTTAAAAAAAAAATGACTATTAAGTGAACATGGTATTAATGCAAAAATAAGTCACCATATTAGTGTAGAAATATATCAATTTAATGTCAAATGTACTGAAACATATTAGCATAATATCTTGAACTACAACTTTTGATGCATACAGTATAATAGAAGTTGTGATCCTTCATGAAAAGGTTATTAATGAAGGGCCCAGGAATACCAGTGACTCGGACACAAACGTATTTGTGTGTATTTTTTAAGGATATTAATGTCATATTAAATAAGTTTGCAATTGCAATACTTTTGGCCACACGTGCCACAATTAATATTTATTATGAATGTGATTCTCCTAAACATGCTTCAGATTTGCTTTAATTAATACCCACAAAGCAAAAATGCTTCAAAACAAATCTATTTAGCATTATTAACATTTCCCACTGATCCACGAAATTCGTCAATGACATTTATGTTACAACAAAAGTGCATAATGACATTTGCAAACAATAAGGTATAATACATGTGTATGCATCAGTGATAGAATAATTAAACTAGAAGTAATAATTAATAAACACCTCTGTTTAGAATTCTGTAAACTGAAAATTGAATGTGTTACAAAGTCATAGTTCCCTAAAACATATGTAGCCAGGTCTCCCCAGCGCTACCGCACCCCCCTCACCTGACTGCCGATCGCGGGGGCCGCCGCGTCCAATGGCGGCTCCGTTCGGCAGTGTCAGGGGAGAGGGCGGTCAGGTCCCGGCTCGGGGGTTGCCGGGGACGCGTGCGGCCGGTTGCCAAGGCCGCACGCGCATCTCAGGGCTCCCGGCGCTCCAGGAGCCGGGCGGATAGGGCGCCGCCATTGCGGAGAGACCCGCGCATTCGCAGTGATCGCGCGAGGGCAGGAGAGCCCCAGATAGGTCGCGCATGCGCAGATAGGGGTAGGGAGCTAAGGCAGCTCTTAGGAGGTCGCGCGAGGGTAGGGAAGCATAGGGAGAGCTTGAGGCGGCCATTAGGAGTTAGTGTAGGCAGAGGGGAGGAACGCACGCGGCCCCAATGTTATAGTAAGGGCCTCGGGACTACAATTCCCATGAGGCATAGCGAGGCAGGCACCAAGTGCTTGATAGGAGCCAATAGGGCTGTAGGACTGCCCTGGAGGAAAGAGATACATTTCCCGGGCTTTTGCATGAGTCACGTCAGTTGGAGCAGCGGAGCTGAAGGGGAAGGAAGGATGCAGGGAGTGAGTGCAGCTCCTGCATCCAGATAGGTACCCTCACCCTCCAGGTAGGCCCCCAACTCCCCACCAGGTTAGTGGGTAACTGATAAGGGACGGCCCTAGATAGGGAGGTCGCCCTTAGTGTGTGTAAGGTGCAGGTTTGGCAGGGCCACAGCGGGTAGTGCTGTGCGCACTGGCAAATAGGCACAGCGTGTGTGCAGTGGATGATTTGCTGCGGGATCCAGGTGGCTGTGTACGATTGCCAGCTGTGTGTGTGTCGCTGCATGTGCTGGGCGCAGTGTGTGCAGCGTGTGTGAATGTCTGCAGGCTGACAGTGTGAGCTGAGTGTTGGCTGCAGGTGCGTTAGGCTGTTAGGATTAGCAGTTACAGTTGAGACTGGGTAGCTAGGGGAAGGGGGGCAGGTTAATGTTCCACAGGCCCTAGGAGTTTTCCCCAAGCCATCACAGGTTGCGGTTCCTCAGGGACAGGCCCTAGGTTAGGGTTGCTGTCACTCTAGAAGTAGTTAGGCAGAAAGCTGATAGCGGCGGTTGCTGTTCCCATGCGGTTGGTGTTGCCGTGATCGGTTGCAGTTCCCGTGGAGCGGTGGGACCCTCGTTGGGGTCCACCGGCAGAGTACCTGGAAAGGATCAGACGGACGTCTGACCCTTTGAGAAGAGTGTTGCAGGCCCGAGCATCGGAGTGCTCGGAAGGTATCAATATTATATGTGCACCAACAGGCCTAGAGGTTTTAGTGACTGCGCAGTCACCCAGTGACTATCTCTGTAGGAGTACGGGACATTGGGTGGGGTTCTTGGGACACTGGGTGGGATCACCTGGTGTCGGGGAATCGTCCTGCGAGACGTCACCACGGGTAGTGTCTCCTCGTGAGAGGGACACAGGTTATGATGTTATGTAATGGATTATGATATTCTCTATGTTCGTAGTAAAGCCCTTAGTTATATATAATCACTGTGTGTGTAGTTTCTTATTGGGTTCCTATGTAGGGTCATTCTACATTTCCATAGAATCCTACATAGGTGGAGGCGCTGTAAACGAAGATCCGTTCCAGAGGATTCACCCCAGGCTCTCATTAGCGGAGGCTCAGACCTCCTGTGAGCCTGCAGGTATATGCACCACACCGGTAACAACACATGTTCTACTCACCCACACTACATATGAGATTGGGTGGGGTGGAATACCCGTTACACATATATGCCATATACCAGGGGTGGCCAGCTCAAGTCCTCAAGGGCCACCAACAGGCCAGGTATTAGGGACATCATTCTGACTGAGCCACTGGTTGAGCCACCAGTGCTGTAGCAGGGATATCCTGAAAACCTGACCTGCTGGTGACCTTTTGAGAACTGGAGTTGACCACACCTGGCATACATCATATAAAATATAGTATTACATTTTTTTTTAACAAAATTTGTGAAAATATTCTGATAATAGTTTAGTAATTTTGTGACTACGATTGTGTATTACAGTATTACTGTATTAACACGTTTGTGGTTCTACAGGCCATTTACTTCCTACTGTAGCTTTATTAAGATCAGAGCCAGCTTGGGTTCCTATGCTTCAAGATGGATTTGTAACTTTTGGCAATTGGTGTGTTCGAAATTGTCTTCATTCACAATCCATACTTGGAAGTTCTACATACAAAAAAAACCTCAAATCACTAAACCTTTACACGTCTTTTTATTTTCATATTGCAACACCAAATACTGAGGTGGAAATGGAACCTGCACATTTTTATACCCTGGGTGACAAGAAACTCTCTGCCTCTCTATTTTTTGCTTTTAAGCAAAATGTGGATCACTTTAAAAAATGAACTGTAATGCTGCTGAAGACCATAAAAGTATATTTTGCACCCATCGAACTTCCATAGAGGACAACATGTTCTTTATATAATATTATTGCCAGTGTAGGGCTTATATTTATCATAACAACAATTTTGTATACTATAAACTTTTAAAAATTGCACTAAGACATGTATTTAACCTTCCCGAATTATTAAATAAACAAAATATGGCAATATAAGGTATCCATTATATTAGCACGTTCACTGTTACTGTTTGACTAGTGAATGCTTCCAAAATCAAAATCCATTTGTCCTGTTCTCAATTATGCAGATTTCCTATTCATCTAAGTAATTTATTATACAGACGTATAATTCATCATCGTTTTTATTCACAATAGACTGCAAGCTCTTCAGGATAGGGACTCCTGTAAGTAACTTTTATGTATTATGCATAAATTATATTTGTATTATTCGTCCCTGTTTTTTGTCTTGTATATGACTGTATTCCCCATAAAGTGCAGCATACTGTACATGGTTGGTACTATATAAATAAAAACAATATAATTCAGTACATTTACTTGCATTAAAACCCAATGCTACAGTAGGTCATGCGAAAAGAGCTTATTCTGCTTTTTTGTAAAAAGTTAGAACAGCACAAAAACCCCCAAAACAAAAACATTAAAATACTTGGAGATCGAGAGAGGAATGTATTATTTATCACTTTATATGCTTGCAATATTATTAAAAAGAAAAGAAACACAGCACACGATTCTCATAGGGTTAATAAGTAATTATATTGTGGTTATAAAAGCGATAGAATTGTACGTACAAAATAGTCATTCAAATTTTCATGGCATGTTTAGGGTACATGTTACCACTCGTGGATGCAGGTGACTTGCTTTGTGGGAATTCCTTACAGACCTCCGATCCGGATAGAAGCGTCTTTCATCTGCTATTGCAGTCATCCAGGTAAGTCCTTCACTTTGAGCAGCGTCCACAAGTTGAAAACCCAGGGGGCAGCATATAAATTGAACTGGAACAAAACACTTCCCACACTGGTGATGCTCTGGCTGTCCTAGCCAGAAGTCGGTAAGTTTAAGGCTATCGGTACCACACACCAGGATCAATGACGTCACTGTGGTACGCCGCAGATCAGTGACGACTGGGAGAATAATCAGTGAAGTCCCGTGGGTTACCGGAGCAAGCTTACTAATCAGTAAATCTCGGGAACAGTGTCAAAACGATAAAAACATCAATCCTACGCGTTTGTCAGGGATAATCATAGAAACTAATGGCATATAAACCCTATGATGGCCGGTGATTGGTAATGCAAAAAATTCAAACTACCTATCATGGCACAGGGCACGTAGGTTTACACAGGTGTTAACTAACTATCACAATCAATACACAGGTAACATTTCCTACATTTTAAAACTACATGTATATATTTTTGTTTCAAATTTTTTATTGATATTTCACAAGGTTGAAAATATACATCAAAGCCTTCCATGGTAATTTAACAGTACTAAGTCGGATTACGACGTACACACATTCTTAGGTAGTGGGACGGCATAAAAACTTCTATTACTACTCTTTTGGTCTTGTTTTTTGTGAAGGAGCTACTAACTCTCCCGTCTGGGAGGGTGGACCTATCAAGAGAGTCAACAACCAAACCTCGTTGATGTCCTAAAGAGTGGATAGAAACAGAAGAAAGGGGGGAGAGAAAAAAGGGGGGGGATAGGAGAGAGGGGGTGGGGGAAGGGAAGATGAGGAATGAGAGCGTGGGATATAGGAGGTGTCGGGGACCCCACTCCATCACCCACCGGCGATCCAAAACCTGTATCCTTGCTCTGCGTAGAGGGGTGTGGTTGAGGGCAGATCCCGGTCTGGATCTGGTTGGCCCCTGATATGTTTAACGGTATGGCCACATTCCCCATACTTTATTGAAATTTTCAACTTTTTGATTTAAGCGTGCAGGGAGGAGCTCCATCAACCTGACTTCATTCATCCTGCGAAGTACCATCTGTTTGCTGGGGGGTCTAACCTTTTTCCAGTTGGCTGCAACTGAGCAACGCACCGCAGTCAAGAGGAGAGATATCAGCTTCTTAATCTGTGCATTGGGGCCTTCTATTGAGTTGCAAGTAAAAATGTCAAGGGGTCTAGCTGGATCTCAAACCCCGCAATCTCCTCCACCAGATAGCGGATCATATCCCAGAACGAACGAATCCCGGGACACGTTCACCATATATGTACCAGGTCTCCTTTCTGGCGCACCCCCTCCAGCAGAGGTCAGACAGACCAGGGAAGACCTGGCTCAGCCTACTCGGGGTTAGGTACCATTGGAATAAAATGTTATAAATGTTTTCTTTGATAGTGGTGCAAATTGAAGTTTTGTTTGCTGCTTCCCAAATGTCCTCCCAATCATCCCTGTCTATATCCAGGTTGAGGTCTTCAGTCCATTTTAACATATAACTGTGGTTGATGGGAATCGAGGACCGTGCTAGCCCCGAATAGATTCCAGAAATCAGACCCTGCCGATATACTCCTACTGCACATATTTTCTCGAAATTTGTTGGGTTTTGGAACTTGGCGTTGTGAGAGATTGCAGTTAGGAAGTGCCTGACTTGAAGGAATCCAAAAACGGGGAGATCTAGGGGATGATATTTATTTTGTAACTCAGGGTATGTTAGGAGTCTTGCTCGATAGAATCCCCGCGCCCTCCCACCACCCTCCACCCCCGACCAGAGAATCGCCGGAGGGCGAGGGGAGAGACGTAGGAGGACTCAATCTCCAACCAGCAGCAGGACGCTGGGTCATTATTCCACAATGCTGCTTGCTTCAGGTGGGAAGCTAGATAATATTTAACAATGTCTGGTACTCCCAGGCCTCCCCCCTCCCTTGGCACCATCATAACCAACTGAGCCACTCTGGGCTTTTTGTCTTTCCAGATGAATTGTAATATTCTGTTTTGAATGTTTTTGAGGTCTGCCACTGGAATACAGACCAGTAACATCTGGAGGTATTGTACAGTAGAAATATGTTCAAATGTGGGTAATGTAGTACAGCAAAATACTGTTTGTATAATCTAACTGAACTATAGGCTAGCTACTATTATTTTGAGCTACACTGTTGCACTGTTGTTACCATACTTTAGGCTAACTAATATTAGGAGACTATAACTGGATACGAACTTGATTCATGCCTCTAGGCTTGTATACACACTTTGTGTGCCTATAGTTCAGTTAGCTTATACAAACAGTATTTTGTTGTATTACATTACCCACATTTGAACATATTTCTATTGTACAATACCTATTATATATCTTGGTATTGACTAAGGAGCATGGGATCTACTATTATAGTACATCAATATGAGCATTCAAGCTACCTACTAATTGACACAGGTTTTATAGCTACTATTGGTTCCAGTCCACATATATTGATTTTGGACTTACATCATACCAGACGATCTAAGCATGACTAAGCTTAATATATAGCTTTATATTTGTCATTTTGATATGGACAATTTAGGGATTGATTACAATCATGTGTGGATACATTTTAATTTTATGTGTGTTTCTGTACCTCGCTCACTGATTGGGCATACATTCTGGCCTACCAATCATTCTATTTTTAGATTATTATTCATTAAACTATTTTAATGTACACTCATTTAACACCTGACACATTGAGTGCTTTCAAGAGGGATTTATTTTTCTCGTTTTTCAATTGATCCCTTGCTACCATACTTGCACCTGTGTCCCTATATATGCCTAATAATTAAACTGAAGCGAGAGTGCTATCCCCATCTTTTTCCCATCCCTACATGTATTATTGAATGTGGTAGTTAGTTAACACCTGTTTAAAGCTACGTGCCCTGTGCCATGATAGGTCGTTTGAATTTTTTGCATTACCAATCACTGGCCATCATGGGGTTTATATACCATTAGTTTCACAACTATGATTATCCCTGATAAATTAGTTTAGCTACGAAACGCGTAGGATTGAGGTTGTTTATCGATTTGACTGTTCCCAAAATTTACTGATAAGTAAGCTTGCTCCGGTAAACCACGGGACTTCACTGATTATTCTCCCTGTCGTCGCTGATCTGCTTGTACCACAGTGACGTCATTGATCCTGGTGTGTGGTACCGATAGCCTTAAACTTACCGACTTCTGGCTAGGACAGCCAGAGCATCAACAGTGCGGGAAGTGTTTTGTTCCAGTTCAATTTATATGCTGCCCCCTGGGTTTTCAACTTGTGGACGCTGCTCAAAGTGAAGGACTTACCTGGATGACTGCAATAGCAGATGAAAGACACTTCTATCTGGATTGGAGGCTGCAGTCTGTAAGGAGTTCCCACAAAGCAAGTCTCCTGCATCCACGAGTGGTAACATGTACACTAAACATGCCCTGCAAATTTGACTGACTATTTTGTACGTACATTTCTATCACTTTTATAACCACAATATAATTACTTATTAACCCTATGAGAGTCGTGAGCTGTGTTTCTTTTCTTTTTCATGTTACTTTGTGTGATGTTGAGCCATCCACTGTGACCAGCTACAGACTCCCAATTTATAATTGAAGGGTTTTGTATTTATAACACAACACTTTTTCACTGATCACATTGGTGTTATTATAGTATTAGGGTTTTAATATTGTCCTTCATCACAGTGCATTTTAATTGGAATATCGTTTTATTTCACTATCACATTCATATATAAACTTTATTGCTATTACTTATTTTTCACTATCAGTGCACAGTTAATTTTTTGTTTATTTTGCAATATTATTGTCAGATATTATCATTAACTTGTATCAATATGACACAATGTTACATATTTGGGGGATACCGTGTAGTATACTTCTATATCCCCTTTGTTTCAGCTTTAAACAGTATATTTAACATTTGGAGAGTAGTGCAGTTAAATAACAGCAGAAGGAAGGACGTCTACTTTACGCTATACTACCGGTGCGATAATACAATCATAAATAATTTCACATGTTTCCATGAGGCAAAAGTGTGAATATCTCTATCTTACAGTATATCCTATTATGTCCCAAAGCATTGTTTTACCTACACTATAAGTATATATTAATTTATCAAATATTTTACCAGGAAGTAATAAATATGGCTATTTCTGTTAATTTGGCCAAATATCCCCAACAGGAAGACTACATCCTGAACTGAGACTGAGTATCAAAGGATTACTAAGGTTGTCTCTTAGAACATGGCTCTATAGCTAGCTATCCTATGGGTAAATAACACTGTTGGGAGGCCACCCTCACTGCACTATCAAGGTTACACAGGTCACTAAGACTGGGTATTAGTTTAATACCTTGTAAATCTCCTTGATATTGAATGTGTCAGCAACTCCTTTTTCTGCTATGCCTTATAGACCCATCCATCTTTGAATGGTTTAAATGTGGCACTAACCAGCCATCTATGCTGCCAACTGTTTCATTGATAAATAGCTCACATAAACGAAAACAACAACTATCCAAAGGGATCCTTCAACGTAGGGATAAAACTAGAGTCTATTGAGTTATAAATGCCTATAAAACATCATGGCATTCCTCCCTTGTCTTCTTTTACATTTCACCTCCTATCTTTACTCTATCCTAGTCACATTTCTCCTCGGTTGGACTTATCTTAAACTGTATACCACATAAAAAGGAAAACAAAGGCCAACACTAAAAAATATTCAAAGCAAGACCCTACAGTACAAATATTTAAAGACATTTTCCATGTCTCTCTATTTCGTCCAATTATAATTTAAATTGTATAAAAATCAATGTTCAGTTTGAGTGCAATTCTGTAATGCCCTGGTCACTTATGTAACTATGTATTTGTAACCATGTTTTATTGGTCAGCATAACTCTGTGCCCAGGACATACTTGAAAACGAGAGGTAACTCTCAATGTATTACTTCCTGCAAAAACATTTGATAAATAAAAAATAAATGACTCAGATTCTGAATGTATTTAGGTCTCTTTTTCTTCATTAGGTCTTTCAGCTCAAAATAGCAAATTGGTATCAGGAATATATAGATTAGAAAGCCATGAGAATGCTTCCACAAACACTGGGACAAAAGAGGTCTGTGTTCTAAAAAGTGGGCCAAAAGTTTTTTGGAGATAACCAGAAACAAAGGGATTTAGAGACAGTGAGTGTATGTTACATAGTTACATAGTTACATAGTAGATGAGGTTGAAAAAAGACATAGTCCATCAGGTTCAACCTGTGCTAAATTTAGACGACCTAATACTTTATCCAATATCCGTACTTACAGCATATTGATCCAGAGGAAGGCAAAATTTTGAAGTATGGTTTCTTTTAGACAGGAGGAAAAATGTATATACAGAGAAAAAAATCATGAAAAGTAGAGTGAACGGTCAATTGAATAGCCTAACCAGATTATTAAAAGGCTGTCAGTGACTCAGTAGACAGAAAGTGGCAATGGACTGGCAGACCAGCTAAGCAGAGCGGCCAGTATTAGGAGGACTTTAATAGATATAGCATACTGTAAAGTGTTGAGCATTTGAAGTCACAGAGTGGTACAGTAGGTCTGATTTATATTGACCTGTCAATCTTTATCTCTTTCAAATATTCAAATATTTAAAGGGGGAGTTCCATCCACTGTATTTTTCTCCCCCCTCTTCTATTTTGTATACATGTATTGGATGCAAGTTGTCCCCGGGGCTGAAATTTATGAGGTTCATTTCTGCTCCGAAAGATATTTACCTCCAAAGGTGCCTGCGGTATTGTCCCTTCCAGGGAGAAACTAGAGGATTAAATCTTAAATGCTTACAGTTATATTTACAGAAGAAGGGTCCAGTCCAATGCTTGGCAGAGCAACTCTTGATTTGTCTTAAATTGGCATGGCAAACTATTCTTCTCTGTGTTTGCACACATTTTATTTATAAAATATTTTACCAGGAAGTAATACATTGAGAGTTATCTCTTGTTTTCAAGTATGTCCTGGGCACAGTTTTATAATGGCAAATACATGGTTACAAATACATAGTTACAATGAGTGAAAAGGGTTACACAGTACATTATATACAAGACATTGAATGAACAGTTAAAGATAATTAATATATATTATAGGCGTATACAGTATAACAGTAACAGACCAGATTAAAATGTGAGACAGCTTTAGTTTTATTTAGTTTTGAACGAACTTAGACTGGGGGGGTTGGGGCAGTGAGAGTCTCCGGTAGACTGTTCCAATTGTGGGGTACATGGTAAGAGAAGTAGCGTCCAGATACTTTGTTAAACCTTGGGACCATGAACAGTCTTTGGAGTCAGATCTCAGATGATAAGTGCTGCATATGGTAGGTTGAGGAGCGTTTTCAGACAGGCGGGTAGCTTGCCCATAAAGTATTTGAAGGAGAGACAGGAGAGATGAACTTTGTGCCTAGATTCAAGTGATGACCATTCTAGATCTTTGTGCATTTTGCAGTGATGTGTGTTGTAATTGCATTGGAGGACAAAGTGGCATGTTGAGATGTAGAGGGTATCAAGTTTGCCAAGGTGAGTTTGGGGTGCTGTGCCATATACTATGTCCCCATTGTCTATAATTGGCATCAGCATCTGCTGTTCAATGCGCTTTCTGCCCAGGGAGGATTTGTTCCTATATAGTATATAGTACACCTAATTTGGCATAGGTTTTGGATGTCAGGGTATCAATGTGCAACCCAAATGTTAAATAGGAGTCAAACCATATGCTCAAATATTTTAAACTAGTAACAGGGACTAGGATAGTATTATAGTATAGTCTGATCTGTAGCTCCTTCATTGGAATCTTTAGAAATTTAGCCTTGGTCCCAAATACCATTGTTACTGTCTTGTCCGTGTTTAAAACAGTTTTTTTTGGGAAATCCAATTTTCAAGCCTCAAAAAGTCAGATTGAAGTATGTGTCCAGGGTCAGAGAGGTTAGGGCTGTGTTCATATAAGATTGTGTCATACGCATACATGTGTATTGAGTCTCCTCTACAAGCTGTGGGAAGATCATTAATGAACACCGAGAAGAGTAGGGGCCCCAGAACAGAGCCTTGCGGGACACCATAGGTGATATCCAAGGGGTTGGAGTTATTGCTCAAGATAGACACATGTTGGATCTACAGTACCTGATAGGTAGGAATTAAACCAGTTTAAAGCATGCTTCCCTATTCCAGAACACTGGAGTTTGTTTAGCAAGATAACATGATCAACAGTATCAAAAGCCTTTGCAAAATCTAGGAATGTTGCACCAGTAAGTTGTCCCAGTTGTCCCACATACCACTACTTGCAGCCGCAAACATTGTATTGCACTCCTGGGGGCTCACACAAAATCTATGCATTAGACCTGAGATAATCCGCTGTTCTAGTCGATTCTCAGATGATGTGGAATTATGAAGTCTTGAAATCTTGTGTGGTGGATGAAATTCAGGTAATTGAAATTGCGCAAATAGTAAATGAGGACTAATGTGGCAGTACATCTTAGCCTATACACCAGGAGTGAGCAAATTCAGTCCTCAAGGGCCACCAACAGGTTTTCAGGGTATCCCTGCTTCAGCACAGGTGGCTCATTAATTGGCTCAGTAGATATATATATATATATATATATGTATTTTAATGGTTATGAAGAAGGGGATCACCGGAGTTGAACCGCATTCATTTCAGTCCCAGGGAACTCCCGCTTCCTGAGATACTTATCTCCATAGGTGCTGCTGATACTTCCTGATTCTTTAATCTCCCATGGCACGTAGGACAATAATAAGCCACAACGGATGACATTGCAGTTTCCCTTTGGCCCGCATGCTTTGGGAGACCTAAAACTCAATTTTGTTTCCTCAGCCGGGGATGCTACTGGGGCATCTTTTGAGGTAAATATCTCAGGAAGCAGGGGATCCCCTGAGCTGAAATTTACATGGTCCAGCTCCAGAGACTCACTGCTTCCAACCTATTAAAAATTCAAATGAAAAATAGTAGGCAGAATCGTACCTTTAAAGGTGCAATCCCTTATCGTGGCCCAAAAAAGGATTTAAAATAACGTAATAATACAATATGCTCCCTTACAAAGATTCAGTTCCCACTAAAGTAAATAGTTCACTTATTTGCTCCTTGTCTGAACATGTCTGTTTCAGTTTTTTTCAGACCTGCTTAAAGCGGAAATCCACGTTGCCGTTTTTTCCCCATTTTTAAAAAAAAAAAATTATATTGGGTTGAAGCAGGGGGTCTCTGGAGCTGAACCCTACTAATTTCAGCTTCGGTGACCCCTTGTTACCCAATATGCTTACCTCCGTAGGGGGTGCAAGTAGCCGCTCCACTCACCTAGCCAGGTTCATGTAATGATGGGTTGCTCCATCGGGCCAATAAGAAGCTGCAACGTCATTGGGTTCGGCTTTCTATTGGCTCACGTGACGCTGGAGCTTTAAACTTTGCCGAGATACCGCTAACCCCTTTGGAGGTAAGTATTTTGGGAAGCAGGGGTACCTTGAGCTGAAATAATGGGGGTTGAATGTTATCTGTTAATCATTTTTTGTTACCTTAATCTTTTAACAAAACAAATGATCCTTAGTCAAAACATAACTTTAAAGGGAAAGACTCTGGATAAAAATGTGCCCTCCATGTACAATAGTGGTATAGCAAAAGAGTTTAAGCGAAGATTGTATGAATACTCCAATACATTTGTTTGAGAAGATATGAATAGTATTAGAAACAGGGCCAGTTCAACCATTAGGCTAAGGTCCCGTTGCACGCGTCCGCACGGCTGGCTTGCTTGCCGGCGGCGTGTGCAACTCGCTGTACCGCGATCTGCGGTCTACAGGATACTTTTCTCGGAGCGGGGGGGGGCGTGGCCAAACGGGTCGGGGGGGGGGGGCGCGCCCATGACGTGAGGGGGCGCGGCCATGACGTGAGGGGCCGGAGCGGGAGGTGGGCGGGAGTGGGAGGATTGACAGGGAGGGGGGGGCGTGGCTTGAGCGGAGGGACCCGCTACTCTTCCCCCCCCTCCCTCCACGGGCTGCCACGGGCTGCAGGTAAGTAAAAAAAACACACACACGCAGGCACTCATACATACATACACACACACACACACACACACACACACACACACACACACACACACACACAGGCAGGCACTCACGCACTCATACACACACACACACACACACACACAGACAGAGACAGGCACGCACGCACTCATACACACACAGGCAGGCACGCACGCACTCATACACACACACACACAGACAGAGACAGGCACGCACACAGACAGGCACACACATACACACACACAGGCAGGCACTCACGCACTCAGACACACACACAGACAGGCACTCACGCTGCTTGCACTCCACACTCCTCCCCGCTCCCCGAAGACTCTCCTCCTCCCGCAGCCTCCCCTCCCCATTGGCTCACAGCCACAACACGTGACGCGTCAATGCTAGGAAACACCATTCTGTGGTGTCTCCTAGCGGCTGACGCGTCACAGCGTGTAGTCAGCTGTGCCGCCAGGGGGGACCGGGACCGGCTCGCGAGGATTCCCCTGCTGGTGGGGAACTCACTACATTGCCGCCCGCGCCAACGAGCGCAGCGGGTCCCAGGCCTTAGGCCTAATTGGTGGCCACCGAGGGTAGCAGAATGTGGGAGGCAGCAGGTGTCTTGTTTGCTTAGTGCTGGGATTTCCCAGATCAACCAGGGCAAGGGAGTTATTAGGGGTGCTGGGCAGATTCCTCCATCATGGGGGGAGAATGAGATGGAAGGGGGGACGAATGAGGGAAGGAGGAGAATTAGGGGGGGAGAGAGAATGAGGGGAATTAATAAATGGGGGAAAGATAATGGGGGGAGAGAGAAAATGAGGGTTGGAGAGAGGGAGGGGGAGAGAGAGAGTGGGAGAGGGGGAGGGGGACAGGGGGAGAGAGAGAATGAATAATAGATGGGAAGAATGAAAGGGAGAGAGAGGGGAGTATGTGTCAATGATAGAAAAATTCTATTACATTTTTCAGTTTGATATAAAAAATTATCTGAAAGTTAATTGTGTGTGTAGGTGTTGGGAGGGGGGGAGGTGGGTGTGGGGGGAGGTGGGTGTGGGGGGAGGGCGCAAATTGCCCATGCACTGGCCTTGATTGGAAATATATATTTTATTTACTTATACTTGTCTGATTTGTATAAAAAGTTTGTTAAGCATCTACATTTAACCCAGAGGTGTGCAAAATGGGGGGCGCACCCCCTTGGTGGAGCACTAGATTTTCGGGGGGAGGGGCGCAGCAGTTGTAGAGGTCCCGCGCTCTCCCCCCAGGCATTTAAATGAAATGCCGGGGGACCGCACAAGGCCTCTGTAGCACACTTACCTTACTTTCCAGCAACGCGTCGTCTTGGTAACCCGACGTCAAATGACGCCGCAGGGTCACGTGCCATCACGTTACCATGGCAACGTGACATCACATGACCCCGCGCTTCATTTGACCGAGCGGAGGGGGGGTTGCAAGGCACACCTGATTTAACCTATAGAACATGCTACTGCTCACTGTTCATTGACAAAACAGCTTTGCATGGATTATCTATAAACTGGATTTAAGAAATGACCCATTGCATTTATTTATTTATTTATTTATATTACTTTACAATTAAAAGCAAATTTTCCTACAAGTTGTTACTAAACTATTTATTTAAAAAGAAAGTATTTTTACCCTGAAGCTGTTAATTGTATTTATCTTTCCCAACACACTAATCAATGCCTGAATTCTAAGCACACTTGGGAATTTCTAAATCAGACGTACGATGATGAATTGCATCTATAAAGTTGGCCCACGAATGTAAATGAATAGCGGGATGCATGGTTTTTATATACTGTACAATGTTTCAACTGTCTGAGAAAACATAGATAATATTTATATAAAAAAATATGCAAAAATGTTACTATTTCATATTCTGGATGTTGTGAATAATTATCACTGGCATATTTCTCAATTGCCATTTTGCCTTGGGGCCCTACCACCCCATATACCGCTCCCTCTGTCACTCACACACAATACATCAAAACAAAAGTCCCAATGTAAATCCAATATGACAAATTATTTAGTTAATTTATATATGTTTTTTCTTCCCATAAGAATAGCTAACTTAGTTCAATCTTCTGGTCAAAATATTTTAAGTCTGCAATAAAATCAAGGAAGTCCCTTTCAGCAAGTTCCTACTGTGTGCTTTGTATTTCCTCCACTGCATTGGGAAAAAAACAGCAAGCGAAACAGGAAACAATGATATAGTCAATAGCTGTTAAATGTTGTTTTTTGAGCTTGCTAAGATTGTGCATGTCTGTACACAAAACACAAGGATACAATAAAGGGTGAAATTTGCCACAGCATTCTATTCACAATCTTGTGCACAAAGTGAGAGGATTTTGCCTGGACTAAATATACTGTATGTTGAGTTCCAGGCGGACTTGTACACTAGACATCAGCCATACCCACTCGATGGGCCGATCCAAGTTTCATAACCAACATTCTATGAGAGGATATTACTACAAATGTGTCGAAATTTGAATTTAAAATGGCAATTTTCTAAAAGATTTGAAAATGTGCAAATATAAAAAATAATACTTTACAGGGTAAAAAATGTGAGCAAAAACTTGTTGTAAAACAATATTTCCAAGAAGCGGGGGGGGGGGGGCTGGGTGTTTCTGAAAAAATGCAGGATTTTATTTTGTATTTATTTACTTTTGAGCATGGTTCATTTCTTTTCTTTTTTAATTGTTCTTACTTTTTGGGGGGAGCAAACAATTCAGAGTGATCACTATTTTTCCAATTTTTAAGTTTGAAAATTGGAAAATACAACATGTTTGCAATTTTGTAGCAAATTTAAATTCTGTCAAGACGTGCCCATTTCTACACACTATTCCATCCTGCCTCTACCTTCATGCAAAGCACCTAACTCTGCCACCTAGCGATGACTGTAGCGCCACATCCACCAGAAGAAAACATACTCACCATTGGACTGTAGACCTGCCTCTCCCACCATGAAAGGACGCCACCACACCGTGTTACCTAGCATGGACAGTAGCAGCACCTACCGAAGATACATCTGTATCTTCAGTGCATCCTTCTTTATATTCTTTATTTATCTTATCAACTTTGTTTTATTATTCTCTCTTAATTATTTTAACCATTATTTAACAACCACTCCACCTGCTCAGACCCAGGAACACTAAAATATTTCACTTCCTCCCCCCCCCCCCCGCACTCCCCTGTCCCTCCCCTTACTTAACCCCAGGCTCTACATGTTTACAGTCAACTGTGGAACCATTGTAAAACTCTGTCCTTAGTTACGGTATGTGTGACACCCCAACGGGGCCATAACAAATATATATGTAGCAGGGATCCCCCTTCTTACCTCCTGGGGGAGAGAACAGCTCTGTAGTAAGGAGAAGCAGCAGTATTGCGTCGGCCATGTTATGCTTGGCATGGCCCTTCAGACTGTGTAATGCATATGTGCAATGGCCATCTTGGAGTTGGCGTGGCCAGAAGGAAGAGGCAGAGACTGACAGGATTTACTCAGTGTACAGGGGCGACCTTCACAGAGTATCCAGAACCAGGGAGGAGGAATGTAGTGTCCGGGGAGCCTGTTAAGCTTCCGAACTAGGCCCAAAGCCTGCCCCTAGGCCCCAGGTAGTTTCCCCCTCACATTATAACATGTGCAGGACTGGCCCTATGCATTGGTAGCTTTCGGTAGCTAGGGAACACAGCAGAGCAGACCGGATCGCAGAGGGAGACTTCCCTCAGCCGCCTGTGTACCAGCCATCATCCAGACATTAAGGCGTGATGGGCTTGTTGTTGGAGCCCCCGCAGCATGGGACCCTGCTGCTGTTCTTGCCCTTGCTGGGAAGTGTGGCCTGGCTTGACCTTAAGACAGGAAGGTATTGTGCACCAACGCAAGGGAGAGGGTAGCGCTGCCCTCCCACACACTGGGAGGGATTGCTTGCTGGACACTTGGTTACAGGTGCCCGAGTACCCTAGGTAAAATTGGGGAAAGCTACCCTAGGACAATGTAGCCTAGCCTCCGGCCGCTACTTTATTTCCTGAGCCCTACAAATGTAAGTCCTGGTAGGTGCAGGCAGTGGATGAGTTAATTCCTTCAGAAAGGCCTTGTGTGCTATTGCAGCCTTGGATACATTTGATGTATTCAAGGGCGGGCCTACAACAGCAGAAAGTGCCAGCCTGAGGGGTGGATACTGGTTGGGTCACATGTTGGATGTTATGGCCTGTCAGTTTTCAGACCTATTCTGTTATGGGGCAAGATTACAAGCACAACCCAAGGGTATAAATACTGTAGTTTTCCCAAAAGTGGGTGTGTTTCTTTCCTCCCCCTGTGGAGGGAGTACCAGCTGCCCTAGGTCTAATAGGAGGCCTCAGGAGGAGCACCATGCAGAAGGCCTGGTATGGGCCTCAAGCCGCATCAGTAATACCTTCACTAGGAGAAGCAAGGAAAGTGATGTACCTGCTGTAAGATCCTGAACATGCAATAAATACCATGGAAACATCTATCAGAGTGATTCACTGTCTTGGGCTAAAGAATGGTGTCAGTCTGGGCCATCCTTCTATACAGAGGATCCATGTTGACTGGAGGCGCTTCAACCATGAATAAGGTACCGTGTAAACCATGTCCTGTTCTCCCCACACCAACACGGAGCACTCAGCCCTCCTGTTACCTCACAGGTATGCACCACGCACAAAAAGGGAGTAGCAGACCAAATATCACTTAGGGTGGGGGTAAAGGGGCTACAACTATATTACTGTTATCCTTCTTGTAATCGTGCATTGTGTTGTACGTATTGTGTGAGGCCTTCTGTGGGACCACAGTAAAGGAGTTATATTATACCGGGTTGTGATTATGTTACTGAGGTATACCCTAAGGTAAACGAGTTCCTATGAGGAGTCATCCTATTACACAGTATCCTCAGAGGTGGAGGCGTTGCACCATAGAGATATAGAGAACACACAGTCACCCCAGGCTCCCTATGAGCGGAGGCCCAGGCCTTCTGTATGCCTAATAGATAGCACCAGTACCGTAATTACCGCTGTTTCCCATAGGGATAGGGGACATATGATTAACCCTTTAAGTGTTAGAATCTTTCCACCACCAGAGTAGATGTTGCCACTAGGCACATCAAAACTGTATGTAGCAATCACATTATGATTCCAATCTAGGGAAGAGGAAGTCAAGCTCTTCCTTGAAGGTGCTATGCCTGATACTGGACATAATTTTGTGAAGAATATAACAAAGTATTTTGAAGTGAAACCTCTTTGCTGCTGCCTATAGGGTTTTCATGGGAAAACCGTAACAAAAGTGACGTCACGCTACTAATGGGCTCACGCCCGTCACATGCACATGTCATAACAAGCCCCACGGAGGTCGTAGCCAGCCCATGTGCAGAAGAGGAGCTTGCAGGCCCTACCACGCATGCGCAGTACCGCGCTTGTCCACCAAGTACATTCGCGCTCACCCTCTTCCAGCACGCATGCGGGCTAACAACCGTTGGCCTCTGCGCATGGTTGCGGGACTCCGCGCATGGCCGTGGCTTCTGCGCATGGCCGTGGAATTCTGCGCATGCGCACCATAGGTCGCGGGCCTCTGCGCATGCACGCCACCAAAGAGAGGACTGACCGTGGGGGGAGGAGAGGAGCCAGGAACATCGGGCAGGGAGAGAGTGAGAGAGCCACACCCCCCGAGATCCCGCAGCTGAAACAGACACACACACAGTCACACTGATACACACACACGAAGAGTCACACTGATACACACACACGCAGAGTCACCCACAAACGCAGTCACACACACGCAGAGTCACAAACACACAGAGTCACACACACACACACACAAACGCAGAGTCACACACACAAACATGCAGTGACATACACACACAGGCAGTCACACATATGCAGAGTCACACACACATGCAGACTGACACACGCAGTCACACACAACCAGTGACACATACACTCATTGACACATACACAGTCACACGAGGAATTCACAGTTAGTATAAATATATTAGTGCCATGCAAGTGCGTGAAATTGTGTTTGTTAATTAAAAACATCACCATCACAAATACAATGTGTGACTAAAGACAAACAAGTTTCACTTAAAATGCGTGTGCTAGGCACACACACCTTTATTTAGTTATTTATTTATAAAATGCTTTACCAGGCAGTAATACATTGAGAGTTACCTCTCGTTTTCAAGTATGTCTTGGGCATACAGTTATGATGACAAATACATGGTTCCAAATACATAGTTACATTAAGTGAACATGGTTCTACATTATATACTGTACAAGGCATTGCTTGCACAGTTAAAGATAATATATGTTATAGGCATATGTAACAGTTACAGACCAGTTTAAAATGTGAGGCAGGTTTAGTTTTGAAAGAACTTAGACTGGTGCTGGCTGTGAGAGTCTCCGGTAGATTGTTCCAGTTGTGGGGTGCACGGTAAGAGAAGGAGGGGCAGCCGGATACTTTGCTAAACTTTGGGACCATGAACAGTCTTTTGGTGTCAGATCTGAGATGATAAGTGCTGCATGTGGTAGGGGTGAGGAGCTTTCTCAGATAGATGGGTAGCTTGCCCAGAAAATATTTGAAGGCAAGACAGGAAAGGTGAACTTTGCGCCTTTACTAAATGATGACCTATCTAGTTCTTTGAGCATTTCGCAGTGATGTGTGTTGCAGTTACACTGGAGAACAAAACGGCATATTGAATTGTAGTGGGTATAAAGTTTTCTAAGGTGAGTTTGGGGTGCTGTACCATATATCACATCACATTATCACATTATCTCTCAAACAAATGCAATTTTGCTAAAAACAAAGAATGGTCTGCTTTTGTTCCTTTGGACATAACGTTGAAATGAATTTTCTTCAGGGCCTCTAAATGGAGAAGTGTTTTGTCAATGATGTGTTTCGTCCACTATGTCTTTTTCAGAGATCCAGTCAAAAAAAGGAGGAGCAAAGCTTTGCCTGTGCAAACTATTCTTGAACACACAGTGGTAACATACAAAAGGGAGTTGTCGAGAGGAAGTTAATGTTTACAAACAAACGTTAAAAATAATTTTAAAACATTTCAAAGTGTCGGATTTTGTTAAAAAAAAAAAAACCCCCATCATCACCCAGATTTAACGCCATAAACATGTCACAGGTCTTAATTAGTGAGCATTATTAGGGCCAAAGAAGTGGCTTGATGACATTCAGTAAACTTCAGCAAGGCCCGTAATATAGTGGGCGCGCGCACGCGGCTGTGCGAACGTTCGTGCACGTGATGCCCACTTTTTGTGTGTACGATCCGTGCTGCTGTGAGCGACAGACTTGGAAGGGTACTGTGTGTGTGTCGCTGGGTATCTGTCTCTCTGTGTGTGTTTGTCACTGGGAAGCAGTCACTGTGTGTGTGTGTGTCACTTGGAAGCAGTCAGTGTGTGTGTGTGTGTGTGTCACTGGGTAACTGTGTCTGTCACTTTGAAGTGGTCTGTGTGTCTATTTGTTACTGGGGAAGGTGTGTGTGTGTATATATATTATATAATATTTTAAAAATTAAAAAAAGACATGTGAGAATATATTATTTATTAACATTGTGCAACTTTGATAAATATATACTGTATACACACACATAAACACATACATATATACAGTAGATACACACATACATATATACATACACACATACATATATTACAGTCTCAGCGGTAGCGGCGCGAAAAGATTCTTTTCATAGTCTTCCCCCCGATCGGCCGGCTCCATGCTTACGCGCACGGCGGACCAAGCGTGCCCACTATATTACAGGCCTTACGGTTAAATTCCTTTTTTTAATGTAATCTATATGGATTTCTTTCTAGCTGTAGCAAGCACTTACACTATAACTTTGCATATGCTATCCAATATCTATTTACCATTCTAAATACACTGCACGTACTATCTAGTTTTTAACATTTGCCTACATAAAATTATGTAACTCCTTCCATTTCTATTTTTATACTTCTTTCTCTGCTCTTACTTTTGTTGCAGGTAAAAAATAATGTTCACTGTTAAAGTGCGAATAAATGAATTTTTATTAAAACAGAAATAATAACCGCTAACTTATGAGTGATGTGAACCTGGTTATGTAACTTTTAGAGGGAATAGCTAGTAGCATAAAATGAAAATTCTGAAGTGCCTTAGGTAATTCATAAATTAGTCAGTTCATAAACAGAATCTGTAACATAAACAATATCCATAGAAGTCCTTATTTAGCTATGTTTGGCCACTGACATAATCTGTGCCAGGAAATCATATAACACTTTGGTCCAGGAACTGAGTTGAGTGCTTACTAAAGTCTTTGCCTAAAAAGTAGTTAGACCACAAACAAAGATATCCACTAAAAAACTGTATAAATGATCTCAGAAAATACAGTAGATGAGACAATTTCAATATTATTTCAAGACAGTGACCACTTCTTCATAAGACTAAACCGAAACACTGCTCAGTAGTTCAATATTAGTTATGCTGACAAAACAATTAGTAGCAGTCCAAAATAATACAAAGCCACTAAAAGAGCAGATGATTAAACAAATACATACAGTACTGTAATCTGAGTTACAAATACAGTAGGCCCTTAAACAACATGTGGTAAACCTGCTTCTCAGTGCTGAAGAAGAGTTTGGTTTCATTCAAATGAATGATCCCAAAATATTCTCCAGAACTTGCAAGCAGTTAAGTGAATAGGGTCATACATGGTTGGTTACATGGAAGTTTCATGAAATGGGTTAAAAATGTAAAGCCGTGCATCATAGAGAATCTCCTATTGCAAAGGGATTCAAACACATGTGGTCCCAATGCAGATATATTACTCATTAGTGTAGTTTATAATGTTTAAATGAAAGACTATATTTTGTAAGTATTGTACTTAGGTTGAAATATGAAACTCAACGTTGTAACTGCAATCAAATGATTAAAACCTTTTTTTGCCACTGAGAGTAATTCAACTGCTGAGGCTCTTACATCCTGGTGAAATCCTTTAGAGCAGTGGTCTCCAAAGGGGAGTCTGCGGACCGACGCAGGTCCGCCAGAGAATTTTAACCAGTCCACGGGTGATCCCGAACACGCTCACGCTCTCCTCCCGGACCAAATCTTCCTCCACTATTCTGCCTGTTTCCTCTGGATGGCAGTGAAAGTAACTTCTAGCCGAGCTCTGCAGCACTGAAGCTTCTGACGGGGGTAGGCGGTAAGGGGTAAGGGTGATTGAGTGTTTTAGGGGGTGAGAATTGAATGTGAGGAGGGGGGATTGAGTCTAAGGGAGAGGGATTGAGTCTGAGGAGGGGGGTTCAATGTGAGATGGAGGGGATTGAGTTTGAGGGGGATTAAGTGGGGTAGTGTGTGAGGAAGAGAGTAGAGTATGAGGAGGGATTGAGGGTGGGTGATTGGGATTGAGTAAGAGGGAAGGGGGTTGAGTGTCATGGAGGGGGATTGAGTATGGGGAGGGGGGTTGAGAGTGAAGAGGGGAGGTTGAGTGAGAGGGTAGGGGATTAAGTGAATGTAAAACTTTATATGATTGTATTTTTTATTTATTTATACATATGTGTTTAAAATGTCGGCCCTAGTACTAACTGGTCCTACAATTTTATTTTATTTTGTTTTGTTACCGGTCCTCTTAAGGCAAAACGTTGGAGTCTGCTGCTTTAGAGCAGCGATAGATGTAAATGTTAATAATATGCTGTCAAACCTTCTGCCTAGTGGTAGCTATGTTTTAAGGGGCCACTTAGCATAAATAAGCCAAAACCAACCAAAAGAAGCTAGAAATTGTGCTTTGCTTGAAACACTCATTATTATGCTATTATAGCATCGTTTTTTTAATTCTTTCCCATTGCAATTTGTCCAAATCATAATGAGAAATTAAGGCATATACAGAATGTTTGTATAAAACGTTGCAGCACAATAACAGCACAAAGTGTCTATGGACTGCAGCAGCCACTGTACAATGCATTTTTGGTTGTGTTTTGTTGCATTTCTATAGTAATTTTAACCCTTTTGCTACAAAAGAAGTCAGCAATTGGCAGCAAAGCGGCATAGATTTATACGGATTTGCAGATTTAAAGATGTTTAGGGGATATCTGTACAGCAAATAAAAATATCACTTGTGGGTACCTTTGCTATGTCTCAAACAGGCCTGTAACCCTGTCTTTCCCCATTATCACTTAGCAAACAATATCTCCACTGCAACCAGATATTCTGGGTAATGACATGCAAATGAGCACTCACAGTGGGTCACTCTTTACTTCTTAACTATAGAAGTGATAGGACTTAAAGCATTACTCTAATAAACACAAATAATACTAAGTCAATCACAAATGTGAATACAGCTCAACCCCATTATAACATGGTCCTCGGGGGTCACCTGATCTGAACGCGCTATAAACGGGGTCGCGCTATTTTTTTTTTTAAATGGCTGCCACGCACCCGATGAGGAGGAGGGAGGAGGGGGGAGGAGGTGGAGTGAGGCTCCGGCAGCACCACACGATCTCCCAGCAGCCACTGCATTTCCCCAGCAGCCACCGCCTTCCCCCAGCAGCCCCACACGATCCCCCCAGCAGCAGCACACCATCCACCCAGCAGCCCCACACGATCCCCCCAGCAGTCCCACATGATCCCCCCAGCAGCCTCACACAATCCTCCCAGCAGCAGCACACAATCCTCCAAGCAGCAGCACACAATCCTCCCAGCAGCCCCACATGATCCCCCCAGCAGCCCCACATGATCCCCCCAGCAGCCCCACACGATCCCCCCAGCAGCCCCACATGATCCCCCCAGCAGCCCCACATGATCCCCCCAGCAGCCCCACACGATCCCCCCAGCAGCCCCACACGATCCCCCCAGCAGCCTCACACAATCCCCCCAGCAGCCTCACACAATCCCCCCAGCAGCCTCACACAATCCCCCCAGCAGCCCCACACAGTCCCCCCAGCAGCCCCACACGATCCCCCCAGCAGCAGCACCAGAGGTAGGGAGGTAGGCAGGTGCTGTGTGCCTGCCTGTGTCTGTGTGCCTGCCTGTGTGCTGTGTGCTGTCTGTGTGCTGTGTGCTGTGTGCTGTGTGCTGTGTGCTGTGTGCTGTGTGCTGTGTGCTGTGTGCTGTGTGCAGTGTGCCTACCTGTGTCTGTGTGCTGGCTGTGTGAATGCCTGTGTCTGTGTTCCGAGTGCTGTGTGTTTGCCTGTGTCTGTGTGCTGTGTGCCTGTCTGTGTGTCTGTATGTCTGTGGTCTGCGTTTTAGCGGATCGCGCTACAACAGGGTTGAACTGTAATATGTGAAATGTGTAACAAACCCCCCCCAAAATCAGATCCATATTTAGAATACAATTGAATAAAGGTCCATCTGAGAAAGTAATAAAGGATATGTGTATGATCCTCTGGAGCTGCTGGTTCACAAATTACCCTCCAACGTGGGCAAAACAATATGATAATGAAATCCAGATGTAAGAATCAGCGCTTCTATGTGGACTCACATAACACAGAAGACAAACAAAAACACAAATGGAGAAAGACAGGAATTGTGTAATACGTTCCAAAAGAATTGAGTATAGCCCAGCATACAATACACACTTACAAGCTCTGCAATCTTTAAGGCTTAATCACTCAGGGATCTTGGCAGTGGCTCCGATAGTTTGTACTTGCGCCTCTCAGCTTGGGCAGCTGATGCCGGCTCTCAGCTGTAGTTCCCCCACGTGATCTCTCACTGGCTTCTGCTCTAGGCTTCGGTATCACCAGGAACCACCTGGCCATAGAATCCTTAGGCTAAGACCCAATGCACGTGCGACGGTGTGCCTGGTGGCACTTGTCACCTGAGTCAGTGTGACCTGGTGGACTCCAGGCAACTCGCGATGGGGAGGCATGGCGGGGGCACGGCCATGATGTCACGCAGCTGGTTTGTCCTCATTGGCTGAACACCGTCGTGATGTTGCCAATGCTTGGCCACCATGCCAAAAGACAAAAATCTTGTGTTTTGACCAAGGCGGTCGCACTTTGTGCCTTGTGCGTGCATGCACACACGCCGACTGGGTCCTGCCTCACCTAGTGTACGGCGCGCACGCCTTCGTGTGCACAACCGTAGCCACTGGGGAACTAGCCATAGAATCCATTCGCAATGTTCCAAGTTAGGGCACCATTTACATTACAATTTATCCTCAGTTATTAGCGATCTTTAGCCTATAATCATATAGGAGTCAGGATAGCAAACAACTCATTCGAGGTTTAGCAGTGGCACATTTAAAATTTCCGTATTGTTTAGATGTAATTATTCTTGTGAGAATTCAAGTTTTTTTTATTGTTATGTATTGATATGTACAGGATCGCATACTTTTTATATATTTGTACCACTTGTATACATAGTATTTGACTGTTTCATGGATATGTTATACGTAGCTGAGTTTGCAACCCTTTGTCTATTATGCAAGGGGTTAATCTGAACCATTTGAAAAAATGTGAGGTGATAAATACTTTAAATACCTCGGAAGACATTAGGACATCAATCCCTGAGGAAGCCAACAAACAGGACTGGCGATTGATTTTATTCTTTTATATTTCTGAGGACTGGCACCTTTTAGACTTTGGCTCAGGAGATCGTTTGTAAGAATACTAAGGAAAGGTTATTCCTTGTGATACTGAAGCTGAGAGTAGAAGCCAGTGAGAGATCACGTGGGGGAACTGCATCTAAGAGCTGGCATCAGCTGCCCAAGCTGAGAGGCGCGAGTATAAACTATCGGAGCCACTGCCAAGATCCCTGAGTGATTACGCTTTAAATATTGCAGAGCTTGTGTGTATTGCATGCTTGGTCATACTCAATTCTTTTGGAAATACTACTCTATTCCTTTCTTTTCTTCATTTGTGTTTCTGTTTGTCTTCTGTGTTATGTGAGTCCATAGAGAAGTGCTGATTCTTATATCTGGATTTCACTCTTTAATTTGTATTATATATATATATATATATATATATAAAATCAAAAAATAAATAGATGATACCGTTCTGTGGCTAACGAAATGCTTTTATTTGTGCGAGCTTTCAGGATACACTGATCTCTTCTTCAGGCGATGTTACAATGAATGAAGCAAGCAAAGGGTATACTTAAAAACAGTGTCTCTTGGAATGTTATCTGTGCTTATCCTTCCCCCGGTGTGGATGAGATTTATGGCTAGAGGTGTTAAATGGTTCCTGAAAGTGAGTGATGTAAGAGAGTGTGTGTGTGTGTATCTGTGTGAATATAAATTATATATATATATATATATATATATATATATATATATATATATATATATATATATATATATATATTGCTTTTACTGAAGAACAAAGACAAAAATGCTCACTCACAATGTTCAAGATTTAAACTCACATTGTATAATGAACTTGACATCTTGCATCTAGTAGTCACAGATCACAGCAATATCAGCAGGTAAGATACATAGTTTAAACCCCTCAGCATTTGCCCAAATATCCACAAGATACAGGGAAAAGGTTTGTAGCACGGAACAGTTCCTGAGTGGAAGTTTCAGCCGAAATAAGGATTGGCAACAATTCCTGTAGCTCCAAAGGGCGAGTGGTATGTCCTATGTACTGGAGACCAGTTACAGGTGAGCATACTGTACACATAACATGGGCAATTAATGAAGCCCTTGACTTTGAAGCATTCTCTACTGGAGAAAGACAAAGTAATTCTTGCCACTCAAAAAGGTACAAGTGATGCATCTACTTCTGTTGCACCTAAAATTACCAGAGGGTTTAATACCAACTAGGGAGGTTGAATCATCTCAGGTTACGAGGAGCCAACATAGTTTTGAAACTATTTGCTTTCATATATACAAGAGAAGGTGCATCACTTAAATGCTTACTCAGAATTAGGTCATCAGTAAGTTTTCTCCAATGCTTGGCCAGGATACCCTCAACCAAATTAGCTGACTGGCTGTATCTAGTAGTAAAGGTTGTCCTATCATTTACAGAGTCCCTTCTATTCTCGACTTTCTTTCTCTCCAAATCTTGGAATCTCTCAATAAGGTATCTCTATACAATAAGAGTACTCTTTGATAAGAGTCCAAAAATCAATATCAGAAGAGCAATTCCATCTTAAACAGTTGAATTGACTATACGGTATGTTATTTAACCATCTTTAAGGATGATTGCTCTTAGCATGTTAGTAGCTATTGGTGGCCTCTGGTGGCCTCTGATTTAATAATGTGCTGTAATATTTTATTTATGATCAATAGAGAGTATAAAATATAAAAAACAATCTGCTCAGGGTCAACAGTGTGTGTGTAAATATCAGGCCAAATTCATTGAAATTGAAATGTCAAATTAAATTAAAAATTCTCCCCACCTGACTGTCCCAAATAATCAGAATGTCATCTATGAATCAGCCATAGTATACCATGATATAAAATAGGCCTTTCTTTCATTTACTAATTTTGAAGTTTTAACATACTGTACTATACAGTACATACATCATAAAAGAGAAATCTACCTCCGTGGATAATAAAGATAGTAAAATACCATAGTTATAACAAATTATGCTAAGTGAAACCTTTTACTATATGTGTAATAGCCGTTCAAACTAAAGATTCCAAAATTGATGGAAAACCAACATTGTCAAATAAATATAAAATATGAAGCCCTTTACTGGCAGAAGATTGCAGATGCCTCTGACATTGTAGGGTTTAAATGGTATGTATCAAGACTACAACATAAAATCATGGCAATAAATAAAGAATTTCATTTTGGGGTGTTTATGTCGCTATTTCTTTGTTGTTGTCAACTAAACATCAATTATAAATTGCTATTAAACAATATGTAATATTGTGTACATTTTTACCATGTTATTTGATGCTTGAATACCCTAATCATATATAAATATGAAAATATTCTTTCCATATCATAATTCTTAGTAAAGTAAATATTAATTATTACTCTTGGCATGTGAAGGTATGGGAAATTATGATGCAAATTATCATTTTTATTGTCATAGTTTTGTACTCTTCTGCTAAATAAAGGAAGGATTCTTTCACCACTATGCTGAAATATTTAACTTTGTAGTCAGTCAGAAAACTTAGGAAACTTACATTATGAGCACATCTTATCTTATTCATTTATTCTGCTTCATTAGTGATAGCAAAATGTGCATCATCTGATATATAACTTAATAATGTTTTCTTTTAAACTATATATAGATGAACTGTTAGAATAACCGCAGAACTATGAGCAGCAGCAATGGAACTATGGAAAATGAAAGTGTCAACAAACTCAAGGAAGTGTTATATTTAGCTCAGTGCTACCTGAATTTGCTTGGTGGTGTGACTGCTCTTTGGTCCAGACTTCACAGTTGGAGCCTGTCAGTGGTGGATCCAGGCGGTCTCTAATTCACAAGTTTTCTTCTAAATTCATTTTCTGAAAAAAAATAATAATAATGCTCAGTGTGTATTAAGAGCTGGACAAATACAAGACTAGTGCAGGATTCAGCCAGTGCTCCTCGATTTTCTTAACATTTTTTTTTAAGATTACATTTGATGCAGATGTGGTTACCAGAGGTGTTTGTGTGCAAAAATCTATCGGGATCCCTGGGCTCCTGAGATATTTCATTATGAAATTCACTTAAAAGCATTCTTCTCTGGGGGAAATAATATGGACACTTGGGTCTGCCTCACTCTGGCAACTAATGAAAAGCTGCTCCTGATTCCAGTGACCCATCAGCCAAATACTGGCAAATGTAAAAGATTAATCAGGGTGTCCCTGCAGCTATGTGTGCCGTGGCAAAGCTTTTGGGGACCCCCGAGTTAATACATTGATTCATGCTGAACAAAGAGTTTTTATGTAGACAGATACTCTACATTGTCTGTAACAAGCATTTGTAAGAATTGTGTAAGCATAATTGTTATTAAATATTTATATTTAAGCATCAAAAATAGACCCCCCCCCCTCCTGAGGCTCAAGGACATAAATTAGTTTGCATCTAAAAATAAATTGCAGTTGGTCACTACAGTAGCAGAGTACTCAAGTGTCAAACCAGATTATCCCGCTTCAAAGATAGAGCCACCAGGCCGCTCCTGCTGTTTTGAATGATGCAACTCAATGACAGTAATATTTTGTAGGTGCCATGATATTTGAAAGCATTTAAAACTAAATGAATATTAACCTTTTATGCTGCCCTTGTGATATTTTAGGATGTCAGAAAAACTGGCCCACCAGTAACCAATGTTAATAAATAAGCACACAGGGAAGGAAAGTCAACAGAAGAGAAAAACATTCAAATTATTCATGTCCGGAGGAACGGTGGCAATGCTACTAAAATACAGGCTACGTAAGAAAAAGGGCAACAAGGGAAATCAAGCAACTGTAGCAAAAATTGAGTACAACTGAATAGAGCATCATTCTAAACAATTTCCTCAAATATGTTAACATGAGTCCTTGTCACTCGGAGAATGTGTTTTTCATTTTCTCACTTTGTCTGGTTTTATTACTATCTCAGTATCTCTCTTTGCTGTTACTCTGTCTCCAATATTCTTAGAACACTGAGCAGCAGCTGAAACGAGCAGTTTCTTCCGCTGTGAGCCTCTGCAGTGCCTATGTATGTGATCTTACATGGGGTCGAGTTCCATAGAGAGGGGCAAATGTATCAAAGTTCGGTCGGCAAACTATCGCACAAACGTTTCTAATTCTTCGTAAATCCGTGAAAGTTTTTTTCAAACATTTTGCTATTAACAAAATAAGTAAAAGCATGCAATTCCGCCCGAGTCCTCTAAGGTTCACTGTAATGAATGAAAAAGAACTCCATCCAGACCCTGAAATGTGGGTTTTGGGAGAGAAGGAAAGATAGAAAGAGAAAGGTGAGAGACACACGGAAAGAGACACCTGTGCAGAAAATGGAACACACGTGAACACACCTGGAAAAAATGTTCATTTGGATTTGCAATGTGTTTTAAAATGGCAAATTAGTATATTGCTCAGCTGACCAATATGTGTTACTATTTGTGCACTGGTGTTTCTCAATGTGTCGAAAAAAGGTGTGTTTTGGGGAGGTATACATGTGACTTGGGATTCTAGTAAAATACTGGCGGTCTCTATCTCTCTGAGAAATGTTGTCAAACGTTGGTGAAATGTTCTCACATCTCTTGAGTACAATCATACACAGAGACTGCCAGCCTCACTCAGGAAGTAATGTGTTCAGATCTTCTCTAGATCTTTCCTCCTCACAAGCACAGTGTGTCCTTCCCTCCCCTGAAGAGCCTTGTAACACTATCTACGTCTTGATTTTCAATTTTTTCTAGCTTTTTATTTAGCTGGATTTTGCTTGTATATTACTTCAGTGGCATTAGCCATTACCTGTGATTACATGACGACGATCTGCCCTGACAACAGGAACTGAAGAGGAGATCCTCCTTCTCCTCCTCTTCTATTCCCATTGCAATCTCAGCTCACTGAGAGCGGAGGCCCGTCATTTCCTCTAGAAACTATCACAACGTCAATGAATTTGAGGCAATTTCATAATGGCCCCTAGGTTGCCATGTTATATGACGTTGTGCCAATGTCATAGGGCACTAAACGGGCAGTGTGTGTGAATGGCAGCAGCCATTTTAATTTCTATGGGAGGAAAGATTTCAGCATGTGATACCTCCAGAATACAACTACTGATTTTAAAAAGGATGGCATTGCTAAACATAACAGCCAATGTACTACATAATGGTTCAAATACAGGAGGTATTTATTGTATATGGTGATTAGAGTGAATTACTCAGTAAACTTAGTAAGTTACTAGTTTGCATTTATTTGACCTTTCCTGTCTTGCCTTCAAATACTTTCTGGGCAAGCTACCCATCTATCTCAACAAGCTCCTCACTCCTACCACATGCAGCACTTATCATCTGACATCAGACTCCAAACGACTGTTCATGGTCCCAAGGCTCAACAAAGTATCCGGCAGCTCCTCCTTACCGTGCACCACAAAACTGGAACAATCTACCAAAGACTCTCACATCCACCACCAGTCTAAGTTCTTTCAAAACTAAAGCTGTCTCACATTTTAATCTGGTGTGTAACTGTTACATACGCCTATAATATATATTATCTCTAACTGTGCATGCCATGTCTTGTATATAATGTATACCCTGTTCACTTATGTAACTGTATTTGTAACCATGTATTATTTGTCTTAACTCTGAACCCAGGACATACTTGAAAACGAGAGGTAACTCTCAATGTATTACTTCCTGGTAAAACATTTTATAAATACATAAATAAAATAAATAAGTGTTACCTAGAAAAGTGTTCTGCATAAATATATCCAAACTCGTATTCCAATGAAGGTGAACAGACATAATCAGCACACTGTATTGAAAAATATAAGATCATCCATTTTATATTGCCGTCTACTGACTTTTTTATTTTGTAGCATAAACAATGTTTATAAAGTAAATGCTTTAAGTGACTTGTGGGGGAAAGTCAATGACAGAAAATGTACATGCTTTGCAAAAACATAATATTGAAAATACTATAAGAACATAAAGGGGGATTGATCAGTTGTTTGAATTATTCCTCCTAATGTGGATCTTCAAATTTAAAGATGCTAAGTAAGTACATAGCAATAACATATGATGTGGTAATGGGATAGCAGTAACGTATCAGGAAAATTAAAGGATCCTTAGAGACATTACATGCTGCTTATAATCAGCCATATCCAATTGCATTAAAACACATCTTAAAAGAGGTAGTAGTGCATTTATTCAACTGCAAGAGGAAGCACATAATGATATTCTCCAAACAAACAATATTTTGTTTTAATTTCAGATACGGTCAGTAAGCTCAGGTTTGTGCTTTTCTGAAAATTTTGCCTTTTGAAATACTGGATATCTCGATGAAATAGAAAAGGTCACGAAAAAAGAATATTAGAGCGGGTTCAGTTTTAAAGTAACTTACGATTGACGGGAAGTGGCTCTAAAAATGTTATTAAAGTATATTGTGTATTTATGCACTTTTTCACAGTTGGTCCCCACATATTTTAAGGGGTGCAGACACTCCTTTTTTTACCACATCTTTCTGTAAAATTATATATTTTTTTAACTCTTACGTTTGAGTCAGACATATCAGTCACACAGGTTTATCACATGTTTACCTGACAGGTGTTTTTGAAGCAGGCACATGTAAAACGGAGAAGAAAATAACCAAAGAATTACATATATCCCATGTCCTGCAAACTCATACACATATCACAAATTTAAACATGTGCAAATGACTATCGCACAATACATGTATGTTTAAAATACCTCTTTAGCTTAATACATAGTCCTCTATATATATTTTTTCGTTTTTTAAGAGTTTGAAGTAGTCGACTTGTCAAGTTTGTTGTAATAGCTAATGTTCTGCAAAATCATCCCTACTGGTCTGCCACTTTTTTTTACTGGTACAGGTTTCTCTGATTTTATTCTCTTTAAATGTTTCTGGCACCACTACTCCTTTGCCAGTCCTGTGTGCCACTCCTCCTTTACCACTCCTCCTTTGCCGGTCCCCCTTTGCTGGTCCTCCTTTCCCGGCCCTCCTTTGCCGGTCCCCCTTTGCTGGTCCTCCTTTGCCGGCCCTCCTTTGCCGGTCCCCCTTTGCTGGTCCTCCTTTCCCGGCCCTCCTTTGCCGGTCCCCCTTTGCTGGTCCTCCTTTCGAAGCCCTCCTTTGCCGGTCCCCCTTTGCTGGTCCTCCTTTCCTGGTCCCCCTTTGCTGTTTCTCCTTTGCCATCCTGTTTTTAAATGGATATTCTATTCCTCACATTTAGGGCTCCAACCCATCCTCAGCTTCTGAACTTGTTTCCAACTACACAACTCAAAGACCACTCAGTGTTTCTTTCCTCTTTAATAACGTGTCTCACTTTTTCTTCTAAGACATTGCTGTGGCCTTTGCCTTCATTTAGAATTGATGCCCCCCCCACCCCAGACAATAATATTGACCCTATTATACCAGCCTTCAAAGTGGTTCTGAATACCCAGTTTTTTAAAGGAAACTGACACCTGGATTTACTGAGCGCCAGTGTGGGGTGTTGCGCTTGCAATCCCGCGTCAGCTGCCATTGATTTTAATTTCAGTTACTGCCGGGTATCAAGGTATGATTGCAATGGATTGGAAAGAATAACCTGATTAATAGAGGTTTCTATGATTTCATGTTTTTGTGCATTTTATGATTCAAGCAAAAAAAAAAATATTATAAAAGTAGATCAATCATTTAGTATCGATTTGACATATGCTCAGAAAGTTTGCTACTGACAAGACAACAAAAAATAACTAATAACTGGCATATTTATATATTTATTTTTTAAGAGTCACCTTGTTCTGCTGCTTTAAGTCGGAAAAACGAACTAATAGGTTGATAAACTAATAATATATGTTCTGGCCTTAAAGAAAGTCAACAATTACAATGGTAAGTCAACTCATAAAAATAATAAACAAGTAATGTGAAATATTCTTTATGTCAGAAAAAAGTTAGTACATTTTAGAATTAGACAATGAAAAAAGTCAGAGATGTTTCCCCAGTTATTTTTAATATTACAGAAATTGTGATTCACAATGAATGTACTGTATATAATCCTTTTGTACAGAAAAAAAATAAAATACAAACTTGTTCAATTAAAAAGCAAATATATATATATTACGATAGGGAGCGTTAGGAAGGACCTGATTGTAGCGACAGGGGCTCTTGGGCCTAGAATATCAGATTCAGCACTTAAGGAGTCATATTTATGCAGTCAGTCTGTTAGCAATGCATTTAACTAGTGATTCTGTGGCTATTTTTACATTGTTGAGGAGACTCAAGAGGAGAAGGTGTGGATAGAAAAAACAATTTCCTAAATTGTTGGTAATTCATTGCAAGGGTTTACGATTTTGGCAAGCATTATTGATGAAGACTCCCAAGATCTCTTCAGCATGATTTTGTTATGTGGATATTGTAAGAGGGTGGTGGAAGTATGATGAGCTGCTTAAGCAAAAATGGCAGTTAGGAGGAATATGAGTTGGGGCGTAAATATAGACTTGTAGCTATCGCTGATGGCACTGACAAGTCCTTCGCCCTTTCCATTCGTGCTGGCATCTTTGGGCAAGGGGTGTCAGCAGGAAGGAAAGCATGAGAGCCATTTTAAGTATATATGTAAGCATATCTTGTATACACTACCGGCACATTTTATTTGAGTGCGGCTAGCTCCGCAAGCCTGGGGATGCCCCGGCATGCTAGCCGCACTCCCTCGGCGTGACGCGCGGTCACGCGTCATCGGGTGCCTGCGCCCCCTGCACGCGCGTCCAGGGCTCCCCGAGGGAGCCCTGGTGTCCCGCGATGTGGTGGACGGTGGCAGGGGATTCCGGGAGACCAGGCGGACCCGGCAGCGGGAGAGAGAAAGCCCCGATCGGAGGGCGCTCCTCCGTGTCTTCGGCGCGCGCCCGGCACCCTCTGGCGCGCGCCAGGTTACTGCTGCGGCCGAGACCGGGCAAATGCTCAAATAAACTCGGCCGCAGCAGTATAGTGCTATGTAGTGTATGTACATAGCGCTTCACAGCAGTAATACACGTGACATAATAATATAACACAATGGGAATAAGCACTTCAGACATAAAAGTGACATTAGAAAAAGGAGTCCCTACTCCAAAGAATGTACAATCTAAGTGGGAACTAGGAAGAACGTAGAGACAGTAGGAGGATGTTCTGGTTATTGCATCTGCAAGTGGCCAAGGTCGATGTATGAGTCGTATACCATCAGCCATTAAGCTACACATATGCTCCGTTAAAGAGGTAGATTTTAAGATGGGTCTAAAAGGAGGACAGAGAGGATGTTAGTTGAATATTGAGGGGAAGGGCATTCCAGGGGCAATGGACAGGGGCAGTGAGTGAGAAAGATTTTTGGCTGGAGAGGGCTTTAGATAAAAAAGGGGTAGATAGAAGACATCCTTGAGCAGACCACAACAGTCAGGATGGTGCATAGCGAGAAATTAGAGCTGAGATGCAGGAAAAAGCAGAAGATGGGAAGTGTGTTTTGTAGGAGTCTGTTGTTGGCTACAAAAGGGGCCCGCACCGACACATCAGTGTGACTATGCTGCTTAAGGAGGACTTGGGAATATGGCAGGTTTAATTGAATGCTTCAACTGTAGATCTTGTTGGAAAAGGAACAAGTGTCAAATCAAGAGATTTTGTTATTTACTTATGCGACTGTTCTCTAGGGCTCGGGGAATATCTTGCTGGAGAATGGTGTGCAGAGCAATGGCCATAGGAATGGATGGAAGCGGCTATAACAAAGAATTTAGTTTTGCAGGAATTATTTACAATTGTGGTAACAGTGGGATTTTGGTCTTGAAGCTAAGAAATAGGAGCGTTTTACTCTGGTCTGACAATAGGGGGGTAGTGCAGGTGAATAATGGCATGTCAATGAGCTCTGTACCAGTAATCATGCGTCACTGCATCTCATTCTCCGTAGTTTAGAGAAAAATATATGGTTTAGGTCATGGCATGTCCCCAGAGTTAAAAATACTACAGCGGATACTCTATCGCGGTTCCAGTGGACGGATTTTTTCAGATCCTGTCCGGATGCAGTGATGGAGGGTTGGACCTGCCTGCTCTGCTTATGGAAGCTGATTTCGTCGGAGTTGGAATTTGGCAAAGGAGTCGTAGTTCTGGCAACTAGGACCGGATTGAGGAAGGTGTGGGGTAAATGGTTGGCATTACCATGGCAACTGAGTGGTCCGGGAACTGATGGAGTAAGATTGAGGGTGTTGATGGTGTATCTTTGTCAACTGTGAAATGAGGGCGAACCAGGTAGCATGGTTGAGTGGAAATTAGCGGGGTTGCCATTCCATTTCATGTTATTGGGAGGGCAGGACGTAACAAGAGAGTTTGTAATTAGACAATTTAGAAAGGTTGGAAGAGAGGGGCTAAAAAAAGGGGATTTCAGGGGGCCTATTTAGTTTGCGTTGTTTGAGAATCTTTTGGTAGTTCTAGATGAGGTATATTTTTCAGGTAATGCAGTTAAGAATTTGGGTTGCAAAGAGTAATATGCTTGAGGTACGGTAGTACATTTCATCATTTACTTGTTTGTGAAATATATGGTCATTTGGGTAATAGTTCTAGAAAACTTTACAATGGCCTGTTATCACCTGAAAATTCAACTACAGCTTAGCCAACCTAGTAACCAATAACATGTTGCAAAATTTGCAATTTAAGGGAACATTCTACTTAGAAAAATACATTTTTTTAAAATAATATCTAAAAATATATTTTTGTTCAATTTATCACAGTGTGCATTGTCACTGCAGTGCTAGGAATTGTAATAGGAGTTGAACTATAAATCAGAGACACAACTGTATACCTGAAGAAAAATATCTATACCCTATAATTCCAACAGTGACGAATGCTCATGTTGGCTCCTTAAATGTGCATTAAATTATTTGGGAATTGAAAGACAGTGGACAGACTAAAAATAATTAACATTAACTCTAAAATAGTAATAAATAAAAAAAGATATATCTTGTCCTGTGGCATAGCAACTTTGTCTTCACGTTTCCATTTATCATGAACTGTAAGAACATTGGCATTGAATATATATATATATATATATATATATATATATATATATATATATATATATATATATATACATACATATATATATATATATATATATATATACATACATAGTACAGACAAGGCATTCTGATGACAAGTTTAGCTCAGGCATGATTAATAATTCAAACTGTCAGCTCCTGCCAGATGTGGATTTAAAATTAATGAGCAAAAGAAAATGCATCATTGAGTCAGTTTTGGAAAGGTATAGAGAACATAAAAATATAAAAATATATATTTGCAACTCTTCTTTGTGTTATAAGATATTTGTTATGGCATTAAGGGTATCTGCTAAAAAAATAAATAAAAAAAACACCACTTTATTAGAAATAATCATTCCTGATTTCAAACTTGTTTTATTATGATGTAGGTTTTAATTCACACTGCTTAAAACTGTGGAAAACAGAAACTGGCAATGTCCATATGTGGTATTCTACTAGTTTACACCTATACACTGTCAGATATTGATGTGTACTTTATAAAAGGTATTGCCTTTATGCTTAGTGTAGTAGTGCTACAAATGATAGTCAGGTCACTCAATGTTAAATACCCCCTTTTTCCTGTGGTTTCTCCTTGGTAAGAGAGCTCACATGCAGATTTAACTTGGCTGCTTTGCAGATATTGGGATGTTAACCCGATGCTAATAATATCACTATTGACTACTATTAATATTTCGCTGATCTTTAAAAAAAAAGTAAAGCTGTGCAAACCATTTTTTTCCATTTCTGTCATACATTAGAATGTATCAAATGTTAATATAGCCTAATTTACTATTTTTATTTATATATATATATATATATATATATATATTTTTTTTTTTTTTACCAGGATGTAATACATTGAGAGTTACCTATCGTTTTCAAGTATGAGTTATGGGGAAAATACATGGTTACATTAAATGAACAGAGGTTATATATTATATTTAATGACATTTCATGAACAGTTAAAGATAATGTTATTGGCGTATGTAGCAGTGACAAACAACATTAAAATGTTAGCATGTATCAAATGTTAATGCAGCCTAATGTACTCTTATCTTTGATCCTGAACCAAATACTGTGACTTTTACAAACTACTTCTTAACTATGATCTGCATCTAATCTCTTAAACACAACACAATATAATAAAACTATTAAAAGTAATAGGGTAGGAGGGTTAACAGTTCTTCCCTAGAATATGTTGTTTGTAACATATAAAATGGTGTTGATTATTGTAATTTGAAGAATTGGGCAAACAATTTGTAGATTTAAAAACTGCTTAATAAAAACATATAGGTATACTTGAAAAATATCTAAATCTGTCTTTCACTCTTGAGATAACAAGCCCTGCAGGCAATTAGCCCTTTTCCCCCCCCTAGCAAATGTCAAAAGAAAAGCTCTGATATTTGGTTGTGGGCTCCCACTTTTCACACGAGCATTTCCTAAATCCATGTTTGATGAGCTTCCTCTGCTATAAATTCTGTAAATTCCCTCTAGTCTGAAGCAGTACAGAGTGTGCTTCATGAAAATGTCATCTGCCAGCGCTGCAATTACTCACACTCCAGTAATCATGTGCACAATGCAGAATGGGTCGAATTCAGGTGAGAATGAGAACCAGCAATCAAGCCTCTGGAATGGAGAACAAAGCCATTTTCTTTCATTTGCCATCAACACAACCATCAAGGCCTTAATTACAAGGCAAGTGTCAAGCCCAGCTGTTGAAAGGTGTATTATTATACAGCTCAGCTTTAAATCAGTTCTTTTTTTATTTTTTATTGATGAACTGTAGAAATGAGGAAGGAAACCAAGCTCACCTCCATAAGAAGAACTAGGAACAGGATGAAGGTTGACAAAATGGGTCAAAGGGAAGGGACTTTAAATAATATGCTCCTTAGCCTTTCACTTCTGGATTAGGTAGTAATACATTTGCTATGCATTGCTTGCCTTTTATTGAAGCAATGGGCTATAGACAATAACAAGTAGTATTTGAAATAAAGACATGTATATTGGTGCAATCCAGTGTAAAACCCTGCAAAAACTGTGGTGACTAAGTTACAAAAGTAGAGAGGGTTGGGAATCCTTACAATGCATCTGATCACAGACGCGCTATTAGAGAGGGTTGGGGATCCTTACAATGCATCTGATCACAGACGCGCTATTAGAGAGGCTTGGGAATCCTTACAATGCATCTGATCACAGACGCGCTATTAGAGGGGGTGGGGGTTCCTTACAATGCATATGATCTCAGACGCGCTATTAGAGAAGGTTGGCGTTCTTTACCAGGCATCTGATCTCAGACATTTTATAGAGGTTTGGGGTTCCTCAGATTTCCCAATATAATTATAGGATTCTTTAACCCAAAACACAGCTATAGCCATTTGACTTCTGACCACTCCAATATGTTCATCCAGGCCAGGTTTTCAAACCTGCATGATGTTTAACTCTTTGGATGCAAAATGTTTAAGGGTCCTGTGATTAATTGTGTAGCAATCACATAAACCTAACCTGCCAACCAATATAAAAAAAAACCGCTGATTATGGGCGGGTCCATGACTATCGGCCGCCACTTTACAAGCGCTCATGTGATTCTTTGAAAAGGAGAAGGGCCATGTAATGGCTTGAATGCTCACCTCATATTCAAGTAGCAAGCCCCCTACGAAAGGTTCCTATCTGAGCTGTAGCGTATGCCCAAAGAAGGACTGCATTGGTCTTATCATGGATATCCCCCTGTGAAGCACAAATGTGACTTCTGATAATCCCAGCATAAAAGTTGCCATTAAGAAAACAGTGAACAAGGAACGGGCTCCTCTGCATGTTAGCAGAGGGCAAAGACAAGTGTAGACATTTAACCCTTGCCATCAGAGACGTCGGCAACACTCAGTAATGAATTGCTGGCCTCCCTGGCAGCAAAGGGGCTTAAAGTTTTTTTTTTTTTGAGTTATAAAAAAAGTGCAACCATTCACCCATGGGGTATGTTCTCTGCCATTTCATCATTTGGTTCAAAGTAGTTTCATAGCTATAACATTTAGGACTGAAAGTCTAATACCACCAAACAAGAATAAATACCATGGTAGGATTTCCCCAAAGCTGAAAACTGCTAGAGGCTTTCCCAAAGAAAATGTGCTATCATAAAAGCAAATGAAATGTACAGTAAATCATCGGTAGACTATATATATATATATATACACACACAGTAATAGTAATAAATAATAACTGTATTTATATAGCGCTTTTCTCAATGGGACTCAAAGCGCTTCACACAATTAAAGTGAACCCCCCCCCCTTTATTATTTCTGTATCCCATTACCCTGGACATTTTCTAATGAAAATTGAGATTTAAAAATAAATAAATATATATATATATACACACATATACATAGGATGGTAAGTACATGGAATAGAGTGATGCTGTAAGTAATGACTGCACAATACTGTATGTACAGTGTGTGTATATATATATATATATATATATATATATATATATCAAACCCAAAATATGTGACATTTTTTAAATATAGACATACATTTAAAATATGAAAATAATATCTTTCTATATTTTCTACTGCTAAGGTGGGACAGCCTTTACTTGAAGACGCAGAACCTATGAACACACAGTTTTTGGAACGTTTATCTATATATTTTTTAGCACAAGTGATTATATTGTTCACTTCTTTTAAAATTACCTATACCCTTCTTCACTTGTTTTTTTTTTAATATTGATTCCATTTAGTTGAATTTTTGTATTTGCATTATCTACATATGTAATTATTGGTATTGTATTCTTACTTTGATATTTTTTAGTGCACTTTTTAAGCTGTATATTTACTTGCATTTTTTAATCTTGCTAGTTTTCTTTTACAGTGTTATGTTTTCTTTGTGTTTTGTACCTTTCAAATCTAGTTAGTTGGACTGAACTCTTTGAGAGAAGAAGTAGACATTTACTGTATCTGTCAATGTATTAAATCCATGTAATGCTCAACAATGCCAGATAATCCCAGCAATTATAATAACCTGTTTACCATACCCCTTGGATATAAAGAGTCATTAAAAGCTAAAATAATATATTGCATTTATACTGTACATTTACATTCCGAATAATTTTATGATGGGTCTATATTGACAATAAGATCTACTCATGCATCAACGTATGTATATGCGTACAAAGGAGCAATTCTCTGAGCACTTTATTAATACTATCACTTGTATTTAGCCACCACAATAAAAGAGGAGTATGTTGTAATTTGCAGCATAATACATGTAAGTTGGTTACTGTAAATCACCAAAAGATAATGTGATATGCTAAGATTACATCAAGTAAGTGTAAGAGTTAAGGCTACAATCAAATCACTTATGTATTCAATAATATGTTGAGTACATCTCCTTTATTCCAGATGACACCTATGCAAAACTTTCATTGTCTGCCAAACGATATCATTTTAAGAAACAAAATGACATTAAATTGACGCTCAGAGGGAATTATAATTCTACATCTCTTAGCATCAACACAGCTTGGTACTTTGCGCCCATTTTGCATCATGTAAATTGGGCCCTGTCAATAGTTAAGTAACATCTGCAATATATTATAATGGGATTATTAGATTGTGTCTTAGTTTATGATCTTACACTTTTTTTAACATTAAAAAAATGCCAGATCAGAGGCGACACTATTTTATTGTATTTATTCTACTATTGTATTTCCTATAATTTTTTATGTATTTTGAAACCACAGAATTTATTTTACATGAATTGATATATTAACATGTAAAGCTAAAATAAGCCCTGAGAATATTTGTTTTTCTTCCGTTTGCATACTGTAGAACATTGTAGTTAGCACAGCAAAGCATGGACACATTGGTGCAAGTCATTACAATAAACTCTGTAAGGAAACATTGTATTATGCATCACAATCTACTGGCCGCAACACTGGACAAAAAACTGCACAAGATTTATCAGAGGAAATGAATCCCATGAAAATCAATGGGATTTTTTCTTTGACAAATCTTGTGCACTCTTTATGCACCAATCTTGCCCCAGTTTAGCAGCTGGGAATCCTATAGAGCAATATTAGTAAAGTCAGAATTGTTATATAAATACAGGTCCCTAGTGTTGCTCCAGCCTTGCGCCGACACTCCGCTATGCTGTGCGGTCTGTTCTCCAAACCAAGATGGCGTCCGCAACTCCGCAGCTGAACCCGCACTAAAGGATAGGTCCCTAACTACTACGGCCGTCCCTACAAAAGCGGCACCCTACGATGACAGGGGTAATGCTCCTGGGGCTGGGGAATGTCTCTGACCTAAGCAGATGGGTCACTGACCCTCCGCTCATGCACACGAGGTTCCGCCACCTTCCTCCTTCACCTCTTACTCGTGTCTCCCACCGCCCACACGCTTCCTGTCTCTCCCTATCCAGAGTCTCACACACTATTGGTCCCCAGCTTCAGCTGACTCCTCCACGGTTCACAGTTCAGAGTTCAACCCCCAAAGTCCCGCCGGATTGGTTGCCGTTCGCGCGCTTTCCTCGCGCATGCGCAACCTTGCTATTATACAGTGACCTTACTTGCAAAAGACAGTATAGCGCTTCCGGCACTAGTAACAGCGCGGAACCCATATATGTGTGCACACATTTCTAATACATCCTTACATTAGTGTAAAAGATTTTTGCTCCAGTTGTTTGAATTATTCCTCCTCATGTGGATCTTCAAATTTAAAGATGCTAAGTAAGTACATAGCAATAACATATGATGTGGTAATGGGATAGCAGTAACGTATCAGGAAAATTAAAGGATCCTTAGAGACATTACATGCTGCTTATAATCAGCCATATCCAATTGCATTAAAACACATCTTAAAAGAGGTAGTAGTGCATTTATTCAACTGCAAGAGGAAGCACATAATGATATTCTCCAAACAAACAATATTTTGTTTTAATTTCAGATACGGTCAGTTAGCTCAGGTTTGTGCTTTTCTGAAAATTTTGCCTTTTGAAATACTGGATATCTCGATGAAATAGAAAAGGTCACGAAAAAAAGAATATTAGAGCGGGTTCAGTTTTAAAGTAACTTACGATTGACGGGAAGTGGCTCTAAAAATGTTATTAAAGTATATTGTGTATTTATGCACTTTTTCACAGTTGGTCCCCACATATTTTAAGGGGTACAAATTGTGACACTCCTTTTTTTACCACACCTTTCTGTAAAATTATATATTTTTTTAACTCTTACGTTTGAGTCAGACATATCAGTCCTGTGTGAAGTGGTGTGGTGGTCACCGTAGTGACCGGAAGGTATCTTTAGTCAACAAGTGCACCTACACCGGTCATCAGGCGCTGATCCCGCCTCCCACTAACTAATTGGGGGCACCAGTGTGCCAGCGTACTATGCTGTACAGACACTAGTTACAGGACATACTCCTTGGGAGAGTGGCAGAGCCACCTGTGTACAGAACATTATACCTAACAAGGTGTGGCTGAGCCACTGTGTGTGTGTTACATTATGTGATATATAGAGTATAAGGGTTTAAGACGTGTCATGTATATTCTCTAAGCTTTCGTTACCTATTGAAATAGTAAAAGGTTGCCTGTTGCACAATACCGTTGTATGTTTCTTACTCAGGGTAGATTCTCTAATATGGGGATCCTGGGTAAGTGGAGGCGCTGCACCATGATAAGTAAGGGTATGACCCCAGGCTCCCCCACAGCGGAGGCTCAGAGCTCCTGAAGCCACAGGTATACACAACACCAGTAGTTCCCTTAGATCTGGGATTCACAAAAAGGGCTACACTAATATTTCCCAAAAGTCTATGGAATCCATGATGTGATAAATGATAAAGGACAAATACCTGATTACTCATCCAGTATTACTCATAAAAACACAATGGTCAGTAATACATAACCATACTGTAACATATTTTTATGGTACAAATTATCTGTTTCATTGAAAATCTTCTGTAAAAAAAGCATGCGACCAAAAAAGTAATTATTTTGTGAAAAATAGGATTTTGCACAGTTTTTCCTGATACAAAGCCACTTCGATTTTCACCACTTTTGCTGACCTAGACCCTAACAAATATCATTACAGAGATCAAACCCTGGATTTTGGGGGATCTTGATGAATAAAGCTATTATTTTTTATTATTATTATTATGATTTGTTATTGACAGATGGGGAAACCTGGACAGTTGTCCCAAACCAGGTGTAGCGAGAATCCTGACCATTCACATCTCTGAAAATCTGGGACCGGTCCTCAACCAATTCAAGCCTTGCACCCTCCACTTCCCCAGCTCAACCAATTCAGGCCCTCTCACACTCCCGTTCCCCCAAAATCAACCAAGCCCTTCTCCTCCAATCCCCGCTTAACCAATCAGGCCTCATGCCACGGCTGAAGTCCTGGGCCCTGACAAGCCTCTTAGTGGGTCCGACAGCAGAGAAATGTGTGCTGTTCTTTGGACTAGCTTAAACTTGAAAAATAAGGGAAACAAAACGCAACATGTTTTCTTGTTAAGAAAATATTAGCAAATTGCTTAATTTTGTTGGCACTCTGCCATTTTTAACATTTGTATATAACCCCAAAGAAACTACAGTGCTCATTAATTTAGTGTATTTCTATTATAAATGTTTTTATTGATTGATAAAACACCAAAGAGCCATTGCTGAAGCTGCATCTTTATATGAGAAAATGAACACTGCAAGTCAAGGCACATACAGTAACCCTGTGGCAACATACAGTAATCCTATGGCAGAAAGCTTCACATGCAATTTTATCACTGGGTGCAATAGATGTAAGTGAAAATAGCACACGTAACACGTTTTCAGATGCAATTCTCGTTAAAAAATTAATTGCATCACAAAAATGTTTCTACTGTATTGTGTTTAATTTAAAAAAACATTGCTTACAATAAATAAGAAAGTATATATTCTATCTTCCAAGCACTCCAAAGCATACATTTCTAAGTTAGGCTTTCAGATAAATATATTCTGTGTAAGGTGCTTTCAAATAGAACACTATTATTGTATATTATAGGCTAAAGCAGTCAAATTCAGGGCATTATTGAAAACCCTGCTCTCTGATTGGTTAAAATGCCGGGCATTATCCAATCAGTAATGCCCGGAATTTAAGCAGCAGAACATGCAGTTTTCAATGTGTTTATTTCCAGCCAATCAGCTTTCAGAACAGCTGAGACAGGGCAGGGGATTTGTCTGATTGAAGTAACAGATCTGAGACAGGGCAGGGGATTGGTCAGTTAGTATCAGCCACGGATTGACTCCTCCCCCTCCCGAGCTGACTGAGATTTTCTGAGCAAAGAAGTAAGTGGCTGTCTGCAGTTTCTTTGTGGCTGCAGTTTGTGTGTGAGTGTGTGTGTGAGTGTGTGCTGTGCTGTTGTATATCTGTGTAGAGGTGATGTGTGTGTGTATAGAGCTCCAGTGTGTGTGTGTATCAGTAGCAGTGTTTATGGGTGTAGCATTTGTGTGTGTGTGTGTGTGTGTAGAGGTGCTGTGTTATGTGTAGAGGTGCTGTGTATAGAGGTGCAGTGTTGTGTGTGTATGTTGTATATGTTTTGTGTGTGTGTGTATGTTGTGTGTGTTGTGTGTGTAGAGGTGCTGTGTTGTGTGTGTAGAGGTGCTGTGTTGTGTATAGAGGTGCAGTGTTGTGTGTAGAGGTGCTGTGTTGTGCTGTGTTGTGTGTAGAGTTGGGGGGAGTGCAAAGTTTTTTTATTGTGGCTGCAGTGTGTTTGTGTGTGAGTGTGTGTTGTGTTGTGCTGTTGTATGTGTAGCAGCAGTGTGTGTGTGTGTGTGTGTGTGTGTGTGTGTGTGTGTGTGTGTGTGTGTGTGTGTGTGTGTGTGTGTGTGTGTGTGTGTGTGTGTGTGTAGAGCTGATGTGTGTGTGTATAGAGCTCGTGTGTGTGTATAGAGCCCGTGTGTGTTTGTGTGTTTGTGTCAGTGTCAGCAGCAGTGTTTATGGGTGTAGCATGTGTGTGTAGCAGCAGAGTTTGTGTGTGTAGAGCTGCTTTGGTGTGTGTGTGTGTGTGTGTGTGTGTGTGTGTGTGTGTGTGTGCTTTGGTGTGTGTGTGTGTGTGTGTGTGTGTGTGTGTGTGTGTGTGTGTGTGTGTGTAGAGGTGCTGTGTTGTGTGTGTAGAGGTGCTGTGTTGTGAGTGTAGAGGAGGTGCTGTGTTGTGTGTCGAGCTCCAGTGTGTGTGTGTGTGTGTGTGTGTGTGTGTGTAGAGCTGCTGTGTGTAGAGCTGCTGTGTGTGTGTGTGTAGCAGCAGTTTGTGTGTGTTGAGCTGGTGTGTGTGTGTGTGTGTGTGTGTGTGTGTGTGTGTGTGTGTGTGTGTGTGTGTGTGTGTGTGTGTGTATACAGAGGGGCGGCAGTGTGTGGATATAGATATCTGCAGTGTAATAGTATATAGAGGTGGTTTTATGTATTTACCATTTTATTTGAATAAAAAAATCTATTTAACTATACAAAAGTGTCTATTATTTATGAAAAAAGTCTACATTTAGCCTATAATAGTAATAATCCCCTCAGAACAGGGCATTACTGGCCAATAATGCCCTGTTCTTCGGGGATTATTACTTAAATAAAGAGCTCACATGACTTGGGAAAAGGTGCTCACCACTTAGTACTTTTTCCAACAAGGCTCCCCAGGTTCAGTTCACTCAAGGGCAACCACCAGTGTAGGTTTTTAATATATCTTAATAATTAACTAATCAATAAAACTAGTTTTAGTTACAGAGAGAGAGAACTCCTAATACAGTTAATTATACTGTACATAGAAATACCTGTGAACACACCTTAGGTAGCTGAGAAGTAAGCATATTTGCATATTTAAATTAGCTTATTTCCCAAGTATCTCAGGTGTGTTCACAGATCGCCAGAAGAGGTGTATCACTACACAGATGGAGAGGCTAGAAAGCCCAATATCATGCACTCTCCATACTGCCATGTGTGTGAGAGGAATAATCAGTAGGTTTATGTCTAGACTCTGAGATTAGTTAGAGGAGCAACACCACTGTGTGATGCAGAGAAATGCATCACACATTATGCTCAGCGGTATAATATACAAAACCCTCTAGAGGTGAACAGAAGGCGGTCTGTTAAGGGTAAAAATAAATCTTTAATATTATATACATCAGAGGTGCGCAATCTTTTTTAACCCTTAATGGTGAAATTCCAGGTTCCATGCATAAATGTGTCCCGTGAATGAATTAACTCAGAGGCTGACAGCAGAACATGGATCAGGATACTAGGTTACGTCCCCAGGATTTAAAAATATATTAGAGACACAAGTTCATTATAGCTATATCTTAATACTTAAATAATCAATAACGCTAGTTTTAGTTACAGAAAGCGAGACCTCCTAATAGCCACTTATACTATGCGTAGAAATACCTGTGAACACACCTTAGATACCTAAGGAAGCATATTTGCATATTTAAATTAGCTTATTTCCTAGGTATCTCAGGTGTGTTCACAGATTCCTCTCTACGTGAGAACAAAGATGGGCTCTTTTCGCATGATTCGCAAAATTCGGTGAAAATGTTGCACGTCTTTATTTATAACTATGACATAAAAAGATATCCCTGATTCTGTATGCTTCTTCTTCATCAAAACATTAAACCCTGAAATGCAGACTTTCGTTAAAAAGGTTTAAAGAAAACACAGAAAATGAAAGCACAAAATATACTGTTATTATGAACCATAAAAAAAGCAGTGAATGGCACGGAGCCTCATTCATATTACTCTAAGGGAGGAGATGGTGTAAACATTTAAAATCAGGTTACTCAGAAGTGCTAAGGCACATACATACATAACACAAAGGAGGCTTGAAGCTACAAAGCATTCAGGTGTGGTAAACACTGCATGAACAAAAAATATTTTTAATGTAGAGTAAGAGAAACCACACATTTAAGATTGCATTGTTCCCGAGAAGAAAAAGTAGGTCAAGAGTCTGCTGATATGAAATTAGGTGAAGTTGCTGTTTACAGCTTTGAATGATTTGCAAAATGGAATGGTTAGTACAGTACATAACGCTTTATCAAGACCTACACATTCTAAACAGGGAAGGATGGTAAATGTAGAACTGTCCAACAGGTCACTTTGGAATGAACTGTTAATATCTCTGAACATGAGGTAAGACGTAGTGTAGGCTCTGCTTGTTTCAGTAATTACATATTCACGTGTTCAGTTTGTTGTACTACAATTGTCAGTGAATGAAGAATACAATGATGATGGAGAAGATCTCAATACTTATAATGAGAAAGATGACCAATGTGGGAAAAACGCCTACATTAGTTACACCCACCAACTGTACCATTAGCATCTGCATTTTTAAACTGAAAATAGAGACAGTCATAATACAAATATCTTCATTAACCCCATATCCACAAAGAAATATAAAATTTTAATATATGGGCACAGCTTTTCGCTAGAAAAATTGAACCTTGTTAATCAGCCTTATGTTCTCTATCATTCATCATGTCACACTGGAATGTGTGTGGTCCACTTTCACATACTCAAGCATAGATATTACTTGAGTTTAAGGGAGAAAAAAGAAAATGCACCCGCTCAACCTATTATGACCAAGGCGGTCAGAAAAACAGGCCGGTGCAATAGGGCAAGGAGATAATTGTCAAACACAAAGAACACTGTATGGAGCAAAGACACCGTACATACAGATAAGGCCCAAAATGATGCACTCAAGGTCTGAGGGAGAGAGAGTGCTCTACTAAATTTGCAGTACACAGGAGGGAGTCTGGAAAACGTAGTTAGTTACTGTACAGTGTTCTTTGTGTTTGATACTTGAGTTTAACACACAGTAGAGGTTTAACGGGAGACCAGGTTATTTACCCTTTTTACCGAGATCATTCATTGAGCAAAACAAGGTAATTGTTACGCCGGTGCTGCCCACAGACCAGACTCGTCCCTTATACTGAGGTGGGGACATATATGTGCATGCACCCGCAGCAGAAGGAGCGTGTTCAGAGTGTGGTGTTTTGGCGTTGCCAGGCCAGGTGGGAAAAGGTGTAGCAATACTTGCCGGTACCGGTACAGAAGAGACGAAGTCGTTGCCGTTAGCCAAGGTCAGGGAGAGAGAGATTCGGGAGGTCCAGTTCCAAGCTGTGGTCGGGGGTTGAGAGAAGTTGCAAGGTCAAGTGGGAGCCGGGGTCCAGAGCCAGAGAGGAATGTCCGCCATGCCGGGTCGCAACCTGAATAAACTAAGAGCAAAGGGAGAGCCAGAATAGACGTCCTTAAGCAGAGACTATGTCGAGCAATGTGAGAGAGGCAAGACAGGTACTATATATTGCGGCTGATCAATAGGGAACGGAGGCAGTCCTGGAGTAACATGAGGAGCTGTCCTGGATTGGTTCCTATGATAGGCAGTCAGGTGGGGAGCTTTAGGGTTAAGTGGCAGCCTTTGTGAGAATTGGGGGCGAGGTTTCACTGCTAGTGCAGTGAATAAATTATTCTTGCCCGACGCACGCTCTGTAAAGTCAGAGAGCATTCGCCCGGGACCAGAGGGAACCGCCAGAGCCCTGAGAGACAGCGGGGCCGCGCCGGCCCGCCGGGAACAAAGGGGGCGCCCCCGCACAGCAGGAGCAGGTCGGGTGAGGAAGCCGTCTCACGGCAACGGGGGCATTCGGAGGTGAGGAGGGGTCGCGCTTTGAGCACCACGATCCCCGCATCCTCACAGTACCCCCCCTTCAGGGTCGGCCTCAGGACGATCCTCCCATGGTTTGGACGGAAACTTCTTTTGGAAACCAGGTGCATGAATGTCTTTAAGAGATACCCATGATCTCTCTTCGGGTTTAAAGCCCTTCCAATGGACCAATAATTGAACCTTACCTCTCGAGAGGCGGGAATCCAGTTTGGCTTGGACCTCATACTCTTCATTGCCCTGGGTCTTGTCTCAGAGTGTGGTCCGGAAAGAGAGGACTGGAAATGAACAGCTTGAGAAGAGATGTGTGAAATCATGCTTTCAGGTAATTGAATATGGAAGGCTACCGGGTTTACCTGCTCCATGATAGGAAATGGCCCCAGAAACCTTGGTGCCAATTTAGGGGAAGGGGTCTTGAGGTGGATATTTTTAGTAGACAACCAAACCTTGTCCCCTGGTTTGTAGTTGGGTGAAGGTCGGCGACGGCGGTAAGCCTGGATTTTAGAAGTCAGGGAGGCCTTTTAAAGTGCCGATTGAATTCTGACCCAAGAGTCCTGTAGGAGGGACATGTGTTCATCCACAGCTGAAACTCCAGAGGAGATATTGGAAATAGGTAGGCGAGCTGGGTGAAATCCGTAATTAATAAAGAAAGGTGTCTCACGAGTGGATTAATTCCTGGGGGAATTAAAGGCATACTCAGCCTAGAGAAGTAATTCCACCCAGTCATCCTGGGAGTCAGAGAAGAATCACCTTAAATACTTCTCGAGAGATTGATTAACCCTCTCGGTCTGTCCATTAGATTGAGGGTGATATCCTGAAGAAAAGGAGGAAGCAATGCCCAGTCTTCTGGTGAAGGTCCTCCAGAATCTAGAAACGAATTGATAGCCACGATCCAATACGATGGATGTGGGTATGCCATGGATCCGGAAAATCTTTTTGGAGAAAATATCGGCTAGGGCGGGTGAGGAGGGTAATACTTTGAGAGGAATAAAATGTGCCATCTTGGAAAACCGATCCACCACTACTAGAATGGTGTTCATGCCATTCGACCTAGGCAATTCGACAATAAAGTCCATGTGTCACGGGAGACTCCTGTGGCGGGTAGGATCTTGGTGGCCGGAACAGCAGGAGCGTATTAGGGATCACAATCAGAGGGTCCGAGGCAGGCGGCAGACAGCGCAGTCGGGTGACAAGCAGGGGTCCGAGGCAGGCGGCAGACAGCGCAGTCAGGTAACAAGCAGAGGTCGGCAACGAGGAGACTGGAACAGAACAGGGGAGCAGGAACAGGTCTGGGAGCAGGGACTGAGACCGGGGAGCAGGGACTGAGAATCGGGAGCAGGGACTGAGACAAGGAACAAACAGGGACAATCCAGATTACCAGCAAGGGCCTTTACTAAGAACAGAATCAAAATACAGGAACAGATCAGGATCAAAGACAAAGGGATGTGAATAGGAGTCTGACTCATAAACAAAGGCAATTGAACCAACCAGGAAGCAGAAGCTATAAAGGACAGAGACAGGAGCAACAAGAAGACAGACAGACAGAGGAACCCTAGAGCACACAGAAGGCAGCAACACACCCGGTGGACAAAGAAGAAATATGGCTAGGCAGGAGGTCTAGGAGACCCTGACACCATGGACATGTGGGACCACCGGTGCTCCGGATGGGTAAGAGCAAAAGAAGACCATGGGGTCTCTGGCGAGGAATCTTATTGTGTACACATACCGGACAGGCCTGGGTAAATTCAAGGATGGATTTGGACATATTGGGCCACCAGAAGGTGCGACGGATGAGATCCAAAGTCTTCTTGAAACCCAGATGTTCTGCCGAACGGGAAGCATGCCCCCATTCCAGAATCTCAGGAATAAACTTGGGCTCCATGTATAAGGTGTCCTTCGGGATCTCAAGATCGCTAGGAAGGTGTCTTTGAGACTTGATGATCTTCTCAAGATTCTTGAATGTAGCGACCGCGAGGATCTTTTGCTTGGGAAGGATAGACTCTGTAGTTTTCTCCGGTCTCTCTTCAGAAGAATATTGTCTAGAGAGAGCATCCGCCTTGACTTTCTTAGTGCCGGGAATGTAAGACAAAATAAAATTAAACCTGGAGAAAAATAGCGACCCGTGGGCTTGGCGGGGGCTTAAGTGGCGGGCATTCTCAATGTATAAAATATTTTTGTGGTCCGTGAGAATAGTGAACGGCTCATTTGACCCCTCCAACAGATGCCTCCATTCCTGAAGGGCCAACTTGATGGCCAAAAGTTCCCTATTGCCCACGTCATAGTTCCTCTCAGCTGGGGAAAACTTATTAGAGAAATAACCGCAAGGGTGAAGTTTATCCTGGGGAGAAAATCTCTGGGATAGGACTGCGCCTGCCCCGCAGTCCAAAGCGTCTACCTCTAGGCTGAATGAAAAATTGGTGTTCGGGAGTCAGAGGATGGGAGCTAAACAAATGCTTGTTTCAATGTTTCGAAAGCTGTGACTGCCTCAGGAGACCAAGACGAAGGATCAGCTCCTTTTTTGGTCAGTGCTGTGATCGGAGCGATGATGGTGGAGAAGTTACGAATAAACTTTCGGTAATAATTGGAAAAGCCTAGAAACCGCAGAATAGACTTGAGGGAGTTGGGTTGCGGCCAATCCACTACAGCTTTAAGTTTCTCAGGGTCCATGGCCAATCCCGTGTTGGAAATAATATACCCAAGAAAAGATGTGGTAGACTGGTGAAAGAGACATTTCTCCATCTTGGCAAACAATCGGTTCTCTCGGAGGCGGGAGAGTACAAACTTAGTATGGATGATATAATCCTGTAGATTCTTGGAAAAAATAAGGATGTCATCCAGATAAACAATTACAAAACGATTAAGGACATCCTAAAAGATGTCATTGATAAAGTCCTGAGAAACTTCCGGGGCGTTGCATAAGCCGAAGGGCATCACGAGATATTCGTAGTGGCCGCTACGGGTGTTGAAGGTGGTCTTCCATTCGTCGCCCTCCCGGATGCAAATAAGATTATATGCCCCGCGAAGGTCAAGCTTGGAGAACAGGTTAGCACCTTGAAGTCTGTCGAAGAGTTCAGAGATGAGTGGAAGTGGGTAACGGTACTTCACCATAATGCGGTTCAGTCCCCGGTAGTTTATACATGGTCTGAGAGTTCCGTCCTTTTTCTTGACGAAAAAGAATCCAGCCCCCGATAAAGCCCCGCTTCAGGTTCTCGCTGATATATTCATTCATGGCTTCCGTCTCAGGTAGAGAGAGGGGGTAGGATTTGGATTTGGCAATATGTTTCCAGGTACCAAATCTATCGGACAATCATATGATCTGTGAGGGGGTAGTAGTTCGAATGGAGTTTTGCTGAAGACATCCAGATAATCAGCATACGGAGCTGGTAAATCTCCCTTAGGGTTGGATGTATTGGCCAGCAGTTGAGGCGGAAGTACAGCTGGTGGAGATGACTCCTCTGACCTTGACCTCCAGATAATGTGATTTTGGGATGTCCAGTTGATGTGAGGATTGTGCTTCTGCAACCAAGGTAAGCCAAGGGTGACTGGTGTTCCGGGAGCATGGATTACATCAAAGACCAGGGTCTCCTTGTGGGAATGAGAGGAAAGGGTGAGGGGGCAAGTCTCCAAGGAAATTTATGCCGGGGTGAGCGGACAGCCGTCGATACCGACCAAGGCAACGGGAGACTTCTTCCTAACGAGTGGAATCTGGTTCTGTTCAGATAAGGTTTGTTCCACGAAATTTCCTCCCGCGCCGGAATCGATAAATGCCGCAGTGGAGGGTAGGTCGGAAGGTAGAACCCGAGAGGGAGACAGGAATGGTCAACTTTTTGGGAAGTTCCTTCCTGGAAAGGGGACAAGGAGATTTAGCACACTTCGTACTCACTGGGTTTGGTCGTTTCCCAGGCGTAGTGGACATTCACGGACCAGATGCTCGGAGGATCCGCTTTAGTAACATAACCCACTGGCTTGGCGAGCTTGTCGTATCGGTGGCTGAGGATGCTGGACTCCAAGTTACATTGGTTCCGGAGCCTCCAGAGCGGGCAGCGGGGAGACAGCAGGTCTTGTGGTTAAAGAGAACCTTAGAAAAGGAGTACGGAAGGGCATAAATCAGAGATGCTGGCGCTGAGCGCGTTGTACCTGAAGGCGCTGATCCACTCAAATGGCATGGGAGATGAGTTCCCCCAGAAGCCCTGGCCTGGGTTGTGAGGCGAGCTCGTCCTTCACAGAATCCGTTAAGCCTCACCAGAAGACTGAGACTAAAGCCTCCAGGTCCCATATTGTCTCAGCTGCTTTGGTCCTGAACTCCATGGCATACTGGGCCATGGGACGACGTCCCTGAGAAAGCTCAAGCAAAGAGTCAGAGGCAGTTTCTTGACGTGAGGGGGTATCGAAGACCTGTCGAAAGTTTCGTCTAAAGGCCACGTAGTCGCGGGTGATTTCGGAACGTAGTTACCAAATCGGGGAGGCCCATGCCAGCGCATTCCCTGTGAGAAGGCTGTACAAAAATGTCACTTTCTTACGACCAGTGGAATACTGCTGCGGGGCCATCTCAAACTGGATCTCGCATTGATTAAGAAAACTGCGACAGGTGTGCGGATCCCACGCCTGTGGTTCAGGTGCCGGGATCTTCGGGCCTGAGGTCGTGGCGGATACTGGTTCTGCCGACAGCGCCGGTGCGGCCACAGGTAGAGCCTAAAATTAAAGGTCCTGTACCTGTTGAGTGAGGAGAGCCATTTGATCAGTTAGGGCCTGGACTTGTTGATACATGGCCCTCATCATGGAGGCCATGTCAGTCTGGTCTGCGTCTTGATGGCTCGACATAATGTTACGCCGGTGCTGCCCGCAGACCAGACTCGTCCCTTATACTGAGGTGGGGACGTATAGGTGCACGCACCCGCAGCAGAAGGAGCATGTCCGGAGTGTGGTGTTTTGGCGTTGCCAGGCCAGGTGGGAAAAGGTGTAGCAATACTTGCCGGTACCGGTACAGAAGAGACGAAGTCGTTGCCGTTAGCCAAGGTCAGGGAGAGAGAGATCCGGGAGGTCGAGGTCCAAGCTGTGTTCGAGGGATGAGAGAAGCTGCAAGGTCAAGTGGGAGCTGGGGTCCAGAGCCAGAGAGGAACGTTCGCAAGCCGGGTCGCAACCTGAATAAACAAAGAGCAATGGGAGAGCCAGAATAGACGTCCGTAAGCAGAGACACTGTCGAGCAATGTGAGAGAGGCAAGACAGGTACTATATATTGCGGCTGACCAATAGGGAATGGAGGCAGTCCTGGAGGAACATGAGGAGCTGTCCTGGATTGGTTCTATGATAGGCAGCCAGGTGGGGAGCTTTAGGGTTAAGTGGCAGCCTTTGTGAGAATTGGGGGCGAGGTTTCACTGCTAGTGCAGTGAATAAATTATCCTTGCCTGGCGCGCGCTCTGTAAAGTCGGAGAGCGTGCGCCCGGGACCAGAGGGAACCGCCAGAGCCCTGAAAGACCGCTGGGCAGCGCTGGCCCACCTTGAATGAGGGGGGCACCCCCGCACAGCGGGAGCAGGTCGGGAGAGGTGAGGAAGCCGTCTCACGGCAGCGGGGGCATTCGAAGGTGAGGAGGGGTCACGCTGTGAGCGCCGCGATCCCCGCATCCTCACAGTAATTAAATAAATTGTAATTTATTCTGCATAAATTCGCTTACACATAATGAAACACAAAATACCAACAAAAAGACACACTTACTTTGGGGCTGGGGTTGAAAACTAGACTTTCCTAGGTGCAGGGAACTTTTTGGGAGAGTTTTACCCTGATTGGGAGTTCGCACGGAATCTCCTGGAACCCAAATCGGCATAAAATTCCATACGCCAGTGCTACGTTCTCTTCCCTCCTGACTGCGAGTTAGTACAAATCTCCGGGAACTCAAATTGGCATAAAATCCCAGCCGCGACCGCAACGTTCGTCACTGTGAACATGGTCCAAAATGCTGGCCTTAGTCTCTGGTGGGCAGGCTTTTCATGCTTGAAATCGAAGCTGGTTGCTTTGCTATAACAAACAGAGCATCTTTGAAAAGCCCGCCCTCTTTCAGCTCAGACTCAAGGGGAACACACAATCTGATTGGCTCAGGGCTTCTTATAGTATTCTCTGCTTCATTCATAAACTAGAAGCAGAGCGGACAGCCAAACAGCGCTAGGGAACTTTCCCAAGCAGCCAATCGGAGTCGAGCCAGCTAGAAAAGCCAGGTGAACGGGAAATTCAAAACAGCTAAGGGGCATGCGCAAGCCTGCCACATGCCCCCCCAGCAATCCCAATGCCACCCGCTGGGCAGGCTCCACTAGGTCTGGCAGAACAAATGGCATCCCGGAGGACTGCCACTGATCTCCAGACCTATTACTCCACCTTTCCCCGCTGACCAAATGCTGTTCACATCTCTGGCCATCCTCTGGCTGCTTTGAACGCCGATGTCTAGCAGACATACCGGCGCCTATGTGTTTGCATGGCTGCCCGTTTGGACATCGGTTCCGAATGTGTAAAAACATTAAAACTATATTAAAGTATATTTTAATACACTCTGAGTCTCTGGTTACAGGGAACAGAAAAAGGAAAAAATGTTGTTGTTTTATTTCTGTCTGCCTTATCCCCCACAAACGTTCCCTTGGACTCAGTTTGGGCTCTCAATTCCCCCCCACCCCCCCAACCTTACATACGGTGGGAAACCCACAAGCCCTATACTGGTTGTGGGTCACCTTGGCACTAGCTGGGGTACCCCCCTTAACCTAGGGATTCCCTCAGCTACAGGAATGCATATTCATCCCTGTGCCTCATTCTCCTTTCTGGCCTGTGCTGAAGCAGGGTACCCTAGTGATGAGTCGCGCTTACTTTTTCAAGAGGAGATATTGCCGGGACAATGTACCTACATGTATCCGAGAATCAGGCGTGATTCCCAGGGACATTTATGGGGGAACCGGCAACTCTGGACCCCAACCTCCTAGGCACATTCTGTCAACAGTTCCTCCACAAAAAAAACCTTTGAAACTCATACACTAGCACTCCCTTCTTGACTGCATGACTGGAAAAACACAAAAAAATGGTTTTATTACACAGCGTACAATGTGACCATACAATGTTACTGGGTCCAAGAGCTGACTCTCTGGGACTCTTATACACGGCGCAGGGGTAACCAATGATCCTGAGGTTATGTAATGAAGTAGTCCCTATTTGGGAGTTTAGGTACAGGGTTTTACTGTATAACCCGGAGATTAGGAAATGTGACTTATAAGTCAGCCTATCTATAACCTCATATAGATTATCAGTCAAATCTGTTCATCCATCATAACATCTGGTGAGAGAACCAAATGTACTCAATACTGACAATGAACTGATATAGTTCCATATAATGTTTTATTTTGGTGTGTTTGATTGTTTAAGTAAGTTGTTAGTATTTCAGAATTGGTCAGGGATTTTATTTTGCCAATGCTCTGTTTATTTTTAGAAGCACAATTAATAAAAGTTATTTTTTTTTAAAATTAAACCATCACCATTACATCTACATTAGATAGCGAGTGCATTCAGAAGGAATCTTTTTTCTTTAGTTGTTTAAAATGTTATATAATAAGTAAAATCAACATGTTCACTGCTATAAAACTCATTTGTTCCTCGTGTACTGTAACATTTAAAATAATTAAGCAATAGACCCCAAAGAATTGGGCATTACATGGCCATCAATGCCCTAGGGTTGTTGAATTCGCAAGGCAAAGCCGAGGGCCTAACTGAGCGGGGACAATAATAGTCAAGTAAAGCCTTATTCTTTGGGGATTGTTACAATTATAGGCTAATGTTTTAACAAGTTTTATAGTGTTGTTTGTTTTTTGTTTTTCATATTGATTTATCTATTTGCCAAACAGTTGTGAAATAACGCAAAGGAAAGGTAAAACATATATATAAAAAGAAAACATACAGTACATTGTTCGGTTAATTTACTAGTGATACTAGGAGGTGACTTTTGAAGGAGATAACCAGATGGTACTGGTTTGGTGTCTGCAGCAGCTCTTAATGTTTCACATGTCTGAGACTTTTTGTGTCATTAATGTCCAGAATTTATATTATGTAACATTTTAGCCTACAGTCCCTTTTCATAGCTAGGTAAGATTGATTATGTTTCTATTTTTTAATATCCAACCTATAATTTACAGTAGATAAACATAAATACATTTGCACTATGTCTTTGGAAACAGGTTATGCCATATTAGTAGATCCATCATTAGGATATTACTCATATCGGTGTCTATAGCAGCAGCTAATGTTTCTAATTTCTGAGCATTCCTACTGTAGGTCATTACTTTCCAGAATTCATACCAACTTGCATTATTTCAAGTTTATCCTGCAGTCCATTTAATATGTATGTATAAAAATATTGCATATGTTTCCATTTTTTAATATCCAACCTATAAATTAAAGTAGGAAAAAATAAATATACTGTATGTGTTATCTATGTCTGGCAACATACTGTATGTTACTCTATATTGTATATCTATCACTACAATATTGCTCATAAAGTGCACACGTAAAAAAAAAATCAGATAATACAAAAACGGTGAATTAAATGTATCTATCCTATAATATCTTATAACATATCGTTATATTGTATTAGGTAGATACTACAATATTTCATGAAGTACTGTAAAACTTTACTAAACCTTTTGAAAACTCTATAGTCGTTTTTGTAAAATAGCTACAGTACGTTTACATCCTGTACATATTTTAATAACATGGGCGTTTTCACCGAAACCATTGTCTTTCCTCCTATACTCCCCCACCCCTCGCCTTGTACAGTATTTGTTTTTATTGAAGAATATGTTTCAATTTCAAATCTAAAATGGAAATAAATAGTCATTGAAAACTGATGGCAGAGGTACAGAAGTTAGAAACACTGATATTACACTCATAGGTTTAATGTGATTATAACTTTGGGGAAAGCAAACAGTTTGGCGATTTCTGACCATCTCTATGTCCGTTAACTCATTTGCTTCATGGACATAGTGCACACTATAATGCTCATCCTATATACAGTAGCAGATATAGTGGAAACCAGCTTTGAGCACTCAATATAAATAATTTAAGGATACATAACTGACAGGCCTCTAATGCAATTCAGTGTTTGAAGAGTATGTATTACTGCTGAACGTAGGATATGTCAGTAGTACCTGTTCTGCTATATAAGTAGTATCTAATTTACCAAGGAAATGGCTGCGGGGTAAATGATTCATATTTCCCTGGATTCTTGCCAAAACCTTTGTTCCTTCAAATCTAAAGAATATTTGAAGAAGTTTCTACATTTTTTAGGCAGATTCCTGAGGGGATAGATCCTCAGAGGTCCGGTAAATCTCGGCTGGTAAGGCGACATTTACCTAAATAGGTACCATCCTTTAGTTATCCTGGATTTAGCGGGTTTCCACTAAGCTAATGTAGCACACTTTCCCCTACCCCCTGAGAGATGTGTGGCTACAATATATGTGTGGTGCTATACCTGTGGCATACAGGAAAGCTGAGTTTCCGTTACTGGGAACCTGGGGTATACCTGAATGGTGCTCGGTAGTGCCTCCACCTGTACAGGATTCTAGTGTGTGGAATTCCCCGTTTCAGGTCACATAACGAATACACACTTTGTAAAGCAGAACAGTTTTACTATATGCAGCTACTATAGTTACAGCCTACCCACCAGGCCTCGCACGGTTGTACCTCCCAATACTCTGCCCCCTCTCTAAGGAGTCACCGTCCCCCAAAGTACCTAGGGTCCCTTGGGCACCCAACAAACCCGGTGTCCACAAGGTCAATCCCCCCACCCAATTTGTGGTACAGTGCTGCCCACTAATGTTTAAAGGTAAGTTGGTGTACTTTATTGGGTACCTGCCGAGTGTGTCCACACCCGGGCGTGCAGATGCTGTATCTGATGATGGGATCCATGGATCCATTGCCATAACCTGCAAAGCCTCCGCCTCTATGTTGGATGGTGTCCTGCCTGGACAGTGTCACCATGAATAGTGTCTTTTGCTGGAGGTGGTGATCTGGTCCCAAACCACTGGATGTCAGGATGCATTATGTCCTGGCTGTGTCCCTCACTGTGATGCTCCAGGGGCAGTGTCCCTATCTATGGGCCTGTTACTGCAGCAACCACAAGCTGAGGGGAGTCGGGCCTAGCTGGGGCCTAGTAGGGGGTATCTGGCCTAGTGCAGGTGCCACTGACACCTGCACACATAACCTACCCCTTCCTTGTCCAGCTCCGACTGGCTAGCGTGGTGCAGACGCGCCAAATGTATCCACTTGGTGCAGTGGAAGCTCGCAGCTCTATTGGCTGTTTTGTCTCACATGTTCCTGCAACCCCTGTGCATGATGGGGCTTGTAGTCCCCACAAGCCTGCTTACAATGCCCGACGCTGTCCCTATCTCCTGCGCATGCGCGCGCCTCTGACAATGACCACCGCACTCTGGAGACACAGTGCATGCCATGTAAAACATGGTGGCGCCCTATCTGCATTCCACCGCGAGCCTCCTGAACATTGGAGCGCTCCCTGACTGCCGCCATGCTCTCCACTACTGTGCCGGGTCCGCCTGCCACTCTGGCGGCACCCGACATCTTTTCACCTGCACCGGAGGTTCACCCGCTGAAGCGGAGGTAAGCGGGGAACCAGGGGGGCCGAAGACCAAGGGGAAGCCCATAGGGGGACATGGGCTATACTAATGATATACAAAAACAACGTCAGTTTGGAAGACTGGCATCATTAGCTGTATTAACGGGGATTTTCATTGTGCAGAATCACCTTAACCAATACACTGCACATGCGTATTGGCAAAACTATGACGTTTGTTTCAATTAACACACATTCATTACAGACATGTTATCCTGGTGAGCCTGGCACCAAAACAAGGAGATGATTTTGTGTACATGGTTTTTTGTTATTTTCCCTGTTAATTTGTTCTTAATTTATTTTTCACACACAGTGAATTAACCATTTGGGATTCAAAGATTTGATAGAAAATAAACTAGTGCAAGCTTAATTAACAGGACAAAACAAAAAGGAAAGATATACTGTATGGTGAAGTACGTTAAAAAATAGGTAAAGCGGTAGATATTGTAAAATATACACTCACATGGAGTGCCTAGACCATAGGCACTGATTGGTATCTTTCGTGGTCCATCTCTCTTCTTTTAATTTCACCATAGATGTTTCACATGTGAATAAAACTGAGCAGCCTCATAGCGCAATATGAAAATACATTTTATAAAGGTTTAAAAGTTAAAAATCCCTAACAACTCACAAAGTGCCTTCTGAACTTTGTACAGAGTTAGAACCTCAAAGAGCACCTGGTGTCGGCACAGAAAGGAATCCCCATTTCTCGTACTGATGTAGCGGCCGTTATTCGAACACATCTCGGCGCCGATTTTGAGTTCTCTGCTGTTCCCCACGCTGCATGAAACGCAGCTAGGCACCCGCGCTTATCGCAGATGTTTTGTTTGAATTTCATGGATTCTGTTTCTTTGTTTGCAATAAAATGGATGAATTGTAATGTGTACCGTACTGTGCTACTGTGCTACTGGGTCAATTTCATGTTTTTAAAAGCCAGAACACTCAAATTTGTTTTTTTCGGCACTCGTCGCGCTCGCATCTTAGTGCGGGGAGGCTGGAATTCAACCCGCGGTTTCAAATCGGGATTCCGATGTACATGACGCGTGAAGTGTTCGAATAACGGCCGCTACATCAGTATGCCCATGTCTGCCGCCGTCTGATGTCACTTCTGGGAGTTTCTGTCTGTCTCCAGTCCTCTGTCGCTCTACACATTTCACAGGGTGTACCTACTTCCTCAGTGTCTTGTGTCTTCTGTCCATGCATGCTACTTTAAATAGCATCTCTGCTAACGTGATCTATCCTATCTCTAACACATATCACACTTTAACATTTCAACAACATTATCAACATTTTCTATAAGAGGCTCATGCAGGGTTACATATTTTTTTTTTTTTTTTCAATTTTTTTATTGTTTTGGAGAGACACAACAAATATTCAACATTGGTACACATATATTGTTCAAGTATTACCAGTTGTGTTTAAAACAAAAAAAAAACCTCTACAATTCGTTATCAGTGCTTAAATAAAATATTCGTTTTAACAATAATAAAAAATAATAGAAAATATGAATTTTTAACATAGACCATTTAGCAGCCATTATTAAACACTATAATAAATACCTACAACATATTGCACGTATATACAGAAATCCATAATGAAGCATATACACAGAAATCAATAAAAACAGGAATTTTGAACACAGACCATATACGGACGATACCACGACTATTCTAAAGCTTGCCTTAAACTAGCCCGGTTACATTCTGGGTATGTGCTGGGTGTAACCTGGCTAGTTTAAGGCAAGTTTAAGGCATTTCTGCATTGTCTAATGACCCATAGGATTAAAACAGCAGGGGTCCCTGGCAGTCCCATTCAGTTGAATGGGACTGCCAGGGACCCCCGCTGTTAATCGGATGGGCCATTAATCAATGCAGAAATGCTGGGTCTAGTTTAAGGCAAGTTTAAGGCATTTATCCAGCATGTACCTGTGTGTACCTGGGTCTTTTTGGCGATTGCCACTGGTTTGTGTTACAATAACCGTGGGCACTACAGTACAGTAGCAGATATTACTAAAACAGTATAATCAATAGTTACAAAATATTGCATATATATAAAGAAATCCATATTGATTTCATTATAAATTTAAAAAATATATTTTTCAAATATTAATCTTTAATTTTGGTACCTAAATGTATATACAGTATGATAGAGCCGGGAGAACCACATGAATTCCCTCATAATATTTGATATCTATCCTGATACCAGAATACACCCCAGTTCTATGTTGATGTTAAGACCTGTGGGATTCAAGTTTTGAATTTATACAGTATATCAACATTGTTTCCTTTTGTGAAAACTTCACAATCATGTTATCTTCCCATGTTATTTTTCTCTTCCAGAACACCAGATTTGCACCAAGCACGCCATCTGCACAAATGGTATTCTCCTCCCACATGTCCATGGACAGATTGTCATAGCTCGGTGCAAACCTGGTGGCCACATACATATAAATAGAAATCTTTATTAAATAGAAAATAGTTATGGGTCAAAATGTATCTTACACTGTCCAGAATATATTACATTTGATCTGATGGAATATCATTATCTGTCTCCAAATAATATTTTACTGCATCACATCATTTTCCATGGTTTATATTTGTATATAATAATGTGACGGAGAGAGACAGAAAATCCCAGAAATTACGTCAGACGCCGGCAGACATACTGTATAAACACGAGAGTCAGGGATTCCTTTCTGTGCCAACACCAGGTGCTCCTGGAGTTCTAACTCTATACAAAGCTCAATAGGACTGGCACTTTGTGAGTTGTTAGGGATTTGTCCATTTGAAACTTTTAGAAAATGTATTTTCATATTGCGCTATGAGGCTGCTCGGTTTTATTCCCATGTGAAACTTCTATGGAGAAATTGAAACAAGAGAGATGGATCACGAAAGATACCAATCAGTGCCTATGGTCTAGGCACTGTGAGAGAGTATTTCTTAGCAAAAGGGTGCGCAAAGTTTCTCTCGTGCGCCCCAGTCTCCTCCGGTTTCCCCCACTGCCCCCCCGCCCCTTCACGGCTCTGGCCTCTGGTGTCAAATGACGTTGCGGGGCCATGTGACGTCCCGCGCTGGAACTCTAGTTAAGTGAAATGTTACAGAGGCCTCGCTCAATCCCCGGCATTTATTTTAAATGCCTTCAGGGAAGCGTGGGGCCTCTATAACAGCCGCTCCTCCCCACAGAAAATCTTGCCCACCACTTTGCGCACCCCTCTTAGCAAATCTACCGTTTTGCCTATTTTTGAACGGACCATATATCTATCCTTTTCTTTTTATCCTGTTTGAGGTTGCGCTGGTTTCTTTTTGATCAACTCATTTCTTGGACTTGAAGCAGTCTTTATCCAGCAGCATCTTAGTTTCTATTTAGATTAGTTTAATACTGTATTCTTATGTGGTTATCTCTTATCCTTACTGTTGTATGATTAAAAGTATTGTTCTCAACTTCTGTGTAATTTTTATATGGATAAAAATTATTGTACACCCATACTTAAACAGTTAAGATGATATACCATATTAAGTCAGACAAACATATCCTACGTTCACTTTAATCACTAAAAAGCATATTATAGTTTATTACATTAACTTCATGACACATTATCCAATGCATCTCTTGATGTGTTTCAGACATTTATTTGATTCATAATGCTGTATATGTCTTTGTAAGACACATGTAATGAAAAGATTAAACCCTATACTCAGTACAATCATTTGGGTAGCACTTTAGACCTGCCCTTTTTGCTTGATGGCTATTCCCAGAAATAACGCTCTGGGTGGTCTGGATGTGAGTAACTGCAAGTTTTGATGTGATTTAATTAAAGTACCGATATTTCCATGTGCTAACATTAACGGAGGTTTGTGGATATGCAATGTTAGGATAAAAGCTCATTAGTATATGATTTGCTTAAGAGTAAGCCAAACGTCTGTTAACATTTTGTTATCCAATATTTCTCTGGTTAACACGAGGACATCGCAACTATAATCTGTAAGGAATCGGGGAACACGTCCTTTGCGGCGTGTTCCCTCCTTACATGCTGCTGCTGCCGCAGCGGCCACTGTTCCTGGTCATGCGCGCTCCCCTGCTCTCATTACAGAGCGTGCGCGCACCCGCAGCTCTTCTACCTGCCGCACGAAACCTGGTTCCACCTCCCGCACGCACCGCGCATCTCTCCCGCGCGGCGCACACACGCGATGATGTGCGATAATCCCCAGCTGCGTGGCAAGTCTCTCCTCCCTGCCTTGTTGCTTGCAGCCTATCCCAGCTCCACTGGCGCCGCGCCTCCGCTCCACCCTCTCTTTCCATTGGTCTGCCCTGTCTGTAAATACTTCCTGATTCCTCCCATGCTTTGCTCAGCATAATCCTATGTAGCCTCGTGAAGCTCACTTCTGTTGTGCAGTGCTCTGTCTCCTTTGCAGTTAACCTCTTGTGTACCAACTCGGCTTGTTTGTGGACCCTTCTGGGTTTTGGTCTTTGGCATACCCTCGACTGTGGCGATCTCTCCTACCCTTGAACACGGCATACGGACTCGGACCACGCTGCTCTCTACAATCCCAGACCCCGGCTTACGGACCCTTACAAACCTGTCTTCTCCAATCTAAGAACTCGACAAGTATACCGCATCTCCTACACTCTCCAACCCAGACCCGGCAACGCTAAACTATCCGCCTTCCAGGCACGCCTCTGCTGCTGCGGGTGTGTGGTGTTATACCTTCCCACCTCAGTGCCGGGGTCTTGTCTTGTTTGTGGGCAAAGGGAGCGTTACATAATCACCTTTGTTGAAATGTGTTCTGACTATCAATACGGTACATGAGGGTAGCGTCACAATGAAACATTTAATGGACCTTTGAGGATCTACCCTCGGTAGTGTTAAATCAAGGGGAAAAAATGGATTTTACACAACAGGAATTAATATTATTTTCCCTGACTTAATGCCCTGTTCACTAAGCTAGTTGTATGCCAACAAAAGGAATATAAATTGTTAATATTGGGACTTGATGACTGGCATTAAAATGAGTAAAACTGCACTATTTAGTCATTCTGGTGCCGGTCCCGATATGTTTAGCGGCTGCGGTATAAATTGCGCTATTTTTTAACTGTAACAAGTTAATGACTTGGACCTTGAAAATAACACTTTTTTTGCCATATTACCTCAAATTTGGTATATCACAGTTTGATGTATCCAGGCTTATATGGGTGAAAATAAAATAGCTACCATGTCTATTCGCAAAAATACATTCACATTCATTGAGAACCATTTCAAAAAGCCTTGGGCCTCATTCTTCTTCTCATCTTTCTAGACTTTCAGTTCCATATTAGTGATATTTCTTCTTCTCATGGAGAGAACCTAGAAGCATGTGTGTGTCTGTCTTTTCTGGTTCATGTGTGTAAATATAGTCATTTTAAATGACTAGATTGAATAAACATCTCTATTTTCTTCTGCTGGTTCATTACAAAGTATTTCAAATGATAGAGATCTACTATTTTCCAGGACAAACACAGCTACTAGGGTTGCACTTTATATGCTCAGTCAATTTGTATATAATGCCAAATGTATGTATGTGTAAAAGAAGTATAGCAACATTTCCCAGTGTCTAACATAGTGCTGCTTAGTGAATAACCATTGAATGTGATGTATGTGATAATTATCTTATAAGCAATCCTTAATCCTATATATTGGGAGAAAAATACAAGGTCACACATTGTTTGGGGGGAAATTAACGAATAACACTTACAGTATGATTAACACTGTGCTAATGAACAAACACTATTGTGGGTTCATGCAAATGCATCCTAGGGGACCTAGGCTATCCAGTTTAAGTTTGGAAAATGTGTTTAAAAGTTGCATGGGCACTTGAAGGGTGCCAAAAGGTTTATAAATTGAGTTTAGAAGCTAGAAGTGCTTGTAACTCTCTTTGTTTAAGAACTCTGTCATCGTTAAAAGGAAAAAAAAAGAAATGCAGAAAATATCCTTAGACAATAATATAATTAACCTAAAAGTCCATAGTTTGTGGTTAGTGGAAAGATTGTTAGCTGTTATAGTCTTTTTGTGGTATAAGGAATTCAAACAGTTTTTAGGGTACTTGCCATAGGAGTGTGGTTAAAGAACTAAAGGTTTTGTAACATTGTGATAGTTAATTGTTGTCTTGGAAACCCTGGAGGGTCCCAAGGAAAGGCTGGTATTCTGGCAGTCTCTGCAACCGTCCAGGAGGAAGGATATATACAGATGTAGCCAAGATTATGGCGTGTTATGGCGGAATATTCTGTGATATTGTGTGTTATGACTGCCACTGAATCCTGCTTTATGGAATATCTTTGATATTCTGCATTATAATTCAAAATTCTCAGTGAGTGCAATAACCTTAGCTACATCTCTAAGTGGGTGTTGGGGAGGTTCCATCTCTCTCGGCATCTTGCTATTGCACTCAGGAAGTCAGAAGGAGGAGGGGGAAAACCCCATGGGACAGCCTGTCACTGTCTGTGTCTTACTAGATCTTACATGACAGGGTGGCAGAGAGCTAGCTGAACCAATCACCGCTACACACATAAGTAAAACAGAGTATTTATACCCAGTGACTTAACAAATAGTCTTCACTTGAATATTTTCCCAATTTGTGAGACAAAAAAAACCACTGGTAGTAACCATGACAGTTTTACACATTTCTAACATCACGTTTTAGGAATAAGCTATATATTTGTAAACAACTGGGAATGCTTTTCGTTTATGAATGTATACAGTATGATCTTCACTGTTAGTCTAAAAAGGCTTGTTCTGTATCCGGTCTCTCAGCTACAGTTTAAGAGCCCCTTTCCCCACACAACAATGTATTAAAAGCTTGCATATGATGTCAACAGTTACCTTCAGCACTAATACATCAGATAGGAAGTGTTATATGCTGGCTCCTGTCCCAGTGTTTTCTTGGATACCAATTTGGCATGTCGCTAAATAACCAAAGGGCTATCCAAAGAAAATTCCTAGCTGTTGGGTTCAATGGAAAAGTAGTACAGTATGTCACAAAACAGGATGCTCAGTAAAGAGATACACTTCATACATTTAGGCTATTGCAGATAAACAACAACAACAAAGGTCTGAATTTAAACATCACGTATCTCATGATCACAGCATCCATGATGCATTTCATGCTCAAACATAACATTGTATCAGCCATCTGTGCTCTATATAATAAGTACTGGATTTACAAGCTATAATGTCAGAATTAGGGAACCTATCTTGTATCCTATTATGTTCAATGCCCTTTATCAACATTGTGGAACCCAAGGTGTTCTAGTACATTTTATCTGAATATGATTTATTATCCTTTTCCAATAGCATGTACTGTAGGTAAGCTAGGGCCTAGTGCAATACGGTAATTTGCCAAAGAGTAAATGCTTTGCTCCATCTTTGTTTGTTTTTAAAAGCACATAGGAGAAGGGTTTGCTCTGCATATGCACTATAAAATTCATTGAGATAGATTAGAACTTTATTTAGATAGATACAGTAGATGCAATGTTGATGACTGAGGAGAAATTGAATCGTCATTGGAATAGATGGAGGCCCATTCCATTTTCCTTTTACACCATTAAAAATAAATAAACAAATAAAGAAAATAAGAAGTTTGGATAGTTACATAGTTACATAGTACATAGTTACATAGTAAATGAGGTTGAAAAAAGACATGCGTCCATCAAGTTCAACCTATGCAAAATTTAAGCATCATCCTAATTCATATTGTGTAATGGCAGAAACCATAGTAAGGTCAGTAGTAATTAGGTTGACCTTGGATCAAACTAGTTCCATGACATTTATAATGATAACATTACAGCCGCTCATATTTTCCCCAGTTATTCTTTCTACTGATTAATACAGCATGTTGCTCAGTGGTCAAACTTATATGTTAATTACTAATATAAAAATGGCACCTAAAAAGTGCTTGTTGTTTGCTTCTGGCTTTGTATGGTAATGTGGGAATAAACCATGTGAAATATTTTAGTTATTTAGTATAAAATGCTATTTGACCCCTTTTGAAATCAAACTTCACCTGGATGGGGACCTGCAGAGCACTGCAAATAAGCTACATTTAGCTGTTAAACATATTGCACATGTATTTTTCAAAATGAAAAATGACTCACAGCCCGTATGATAAAGACAATACCATCAGCCAGTAATGCCTTTGCTGGCCGCAGGAAATTTTATAATAGGAAAAGTATGTCTCTGCAGACTTTAGCTCATTTAAATCCTGCCTTTTGATAACTATCAAAATGTAGAAAAACAATGCCTGAGTAGAGAATTTTGTAAGGTGGATAAAACAAATGGAGAATTAGAACTCATTAAATGTTGGAATATAAAAGCTGGTATCAGCATGAGAACACATTTGTGACCAGCAATATTTAGAAATGGGTGTTTTATAGTAGTTTCAATTTGAAAACATTCACCCAATAATCCAACTTCCCAGCTATAATACAGTACATATAAATAAAGCCATGAATGAATTGTCTAAGGCACACACATAAATTATATGTAATATTAAACTACAAGTATGCTCCTCATTTGTGTATTCTAAATGTGTCAAATTTGTCTTGGCGTAAATAACACATGCAAGTTGACACAAACATTTCTTAGGGCATGTTGAGGCTTCATCAGTCGATAATTGATGTAATTGATGAACTGTGCATTTGATAATTTGTTTAATAAGAGGATTAGGTAGGAAGGAAACATTTATATATCTTGATAGGTCTTGTATTTTTTCATTGTGTTTCATTAAGACGATACTAAGAAGATGTGATCTAATGTAGGAACATGAATAATGACACACCGACATATGTCACTACTGTTTACAGGTAGAGAATTGGACTTTTTTTTTATTTATAGGGGAACATACAAATAACTTGAGGAACAGGAGCAAATTGAAAATAAACAGTACAAGGACTACACTAAATGTGGTACCATGAGAAGAAGAAAAAAAGCCCACCATCTATAAAATTAGAGTGCAGAATAACAATACATAGCATCCACAGGCCCCAAAATCAAAGTAAGGCCAATTAAATATATAGGTAAGTGACATTGATAGAGTGAGTATAGCACATTAGAGAAGTTTCAAAACCAGGGTCAGCATAGATCACACAATCAAATTGTGGATATGAAAAATGCATTAAAAAAATAACATAAATAATTATACCAGTACTTCATAAAAAGGAAAAAAGAATATTGCACAAAGCATGTTTATGTAGCTCGTCACATCATTATTAAATAACCAATATACTGAACATAAATATGGTGGGCATATAAGACGTTATAATTTTAGATATGTACTAGGTATAGGTCCACCTATATACCTGTATTCCTTTTTTAACACATTTTGTTTAATTCATGACGAAAAAGGCAACATCCACATTTAGGCAAGTAATAGAAGAAAAGTATAATCCCCTGCGACTTTTCAGTACCTCTAGATGTCAGCATATATCTTTTTATCTTGAAAACATGCATATACTGTAGAAAGTCATTCATTATGCATCCATCCTCCGCAATTTTGTTTGTCCTTACAAAAGGGGTTTATTTATAGTCATTTTTAATTGTGTACCTTACACCTAGCTTCAATTACTGTGCTGAATAGTATTCTTATCAGTTGGAACCGCTACTATCAGGGGGTATTCTAATGAAGACCATGGCAGACCGACCACCCTCCCCCTACCCCCCCACAGTTCCCACAAAACTCATACCACAACCAGCTGGAGAAATAAGGCCACAGCTTTATTGAATTACATAACAGACTTAACAATTATATTCAAATCCGCTCTTGACTGGCTCGCCATGTGTCGAGAGCCAACAGCTTTGCAACGGCTCATAACCCCCAGCTGCCAACAAATAACGGTGGCCTGCAGTTGTCATAACCCAGAATACTGGCCTAAGGGAACGCTCAGAAATCAAAGGTCCACCATTGCTACCCAAACAACTTGACAACCAGAGTTCAAACTGCATGGTGCAATTCAGTGAAGCTGGGAAGGAGACAGAAAATACCCCACATCCCTTTCATTCCTCTTCCATATATTTTTTGCACATACATAACCCTTCTGCCTTTAATCCCAAATGAACACTGCTATCCAACCTAAGCAAAATTAAATTGAAATGTGAAGGAGCAGGCAGGGTGGGCAACTCTAAGCCACAATCACCTGACTAGTGGCCTGCTGCTATTTGATAGCGGCCTCTAATCCCAGCCACTCGATCTGAAAATGGTTCCCTCTTAGTCCTAGCCCTACTAAATGTAAACCACACACGGGGGTTGGGAAGAGGAGATGGGGAACAAGCTACCATGTCATTCAACCCCATTCTCAATGCTTGGTGCGGGGGGGACAATCTATAGAAAAAAAAGTCCTGACCACATGCTTCATTGTGTATTAATCCATTTTTTGTCTTCTTTTTTTCTTCTTCTATTCATGTTAAATAACACTGTGACTGCAGCATTGTCTTCTCAGTATGTATGATCCATTAAACAGATGCTAATGGATTGTGTATTACATAATATTTGCCTTGGAGTTATTGTTACATTTAAAGGTAACGTAATTAACTAATAAACAGTATCTGTAATTGTAGAATGAAAATCTTACATTGTTACAATGAAAATATTAGATTATTAAAAGTCAGAGGGCATTCACCTCTAGTATATGTTGCTTAGTGAAATGTACCATTATTTATTAATCACCCTATACCACTTGGGGTGTAGTGGAAATTCTTTATAAACCTTATCATGGCTAATGACACCCAAAGGCCTCCTTGTGTGACTAGACTAGAAACCTCCTCATGACCCACAGCCACACCAGGTTTCTGGGGCAACAACCTACCATTCTATTAATATGCCCAAAAAAATGCATTTACCTGGATGCAAGTGCACAGGTTATTGCCAAAACCTGGTGTGGTCGTGGGCCACGAGGAGAGGTTTGAATGACACTGGACTAGGCAATAAAAACTGCAAGGTCACATGAGGTCAGTCTCAGACAGGAACATACCAGTCACTAATTTAGCAGTTCCTAGGAAAAGTGTCAAACAACACATTCTCAATCCAATGCAAGCCAAACAATGCACAATGGTATTATATTTGAAGTGCACAGTGTATTTGTAATGTTTTATAGCAATATACTTAAACTTAAAAATAGAATAAAGTGATATACAGTAGCTATGTTAATGTGTAGGTTTTTTTTTATAAGTCCTGCATGAAGTACACAAGATATTTCCCAAACATACACATAAAAAGAACACAGGCACATACATTTATTGCAGATGAGCTTAAAGGAAAATACTACAGTATCTTAATGCTGCAGTATTGTGTTAAAGCATGCATCACATGAGACGGCATTGTCAGACTTTGCACAGAATGAGTTAATGATTTATGAGTCTATGGGGAGGATTCACTAATTTCTGATATTGGTTTTCGCACCACAATTCTGCTTTTGCAATGCGTTAACCCATATCAGAGGTTTCCAAATTCTTGTATATGCAAAAAAAGTTTCAATGTACAGGTTGGCATCAGTCATTATTAATATACTACATATCACTGATCCCAACAGAATACACAACAAGTGAGTGATATATGAAGCAACAGTATTGAGGATAGTTTGTTGCATTGCATTTTTTGACATTCTTTTTACTCCACTCTTATGTGTTAGTTAAATTGCCCCGTGGGACAAGGCATAAATATTATCTCACTGAAGAATCAACATCAATAGAACAAGAAAGTGATACACAGCACTCACTAAAAGACAGAGACAATGCAGGGTGCAAAGGACTAAAGAGGACCCAATTCCTCTAACAATAATACATATAAACCAAAATAGCCCAGCACTCACTGTCTGTAGAATTTAGAGTAAATTAACAGGATAATTCCAAAAAAAAATTTGATTTAATATATAACACAAACAACCAGTAACAGAACCGCATACCCTCAAAAAAGGTATAAAGCAATAAACAATCAATAATAAAGTAGGAAAACAGGAGGAGTTAGGGAGGGAGGAGGGGGTGGATAATGGGGTGAGTGAACAAAAATACAGTAAAAGGACGAGACAACACACAGGTGGGTACAATGGTGGGGAAGCAGCAGGGGGCAACGTTTCGGGGAACACCCCTTCGTCAGGCCCGTTCCCCCTCTCTCCAATGGAACAGAGGGGTACTTCCCTGTCCCCCAGACCCACAACAACAACAACGTCAGGTACCAATGAGAGACTAAACAACCCCTACACAAATAGTAAATAAAGGTACTAAACACCAATGAACAACCAGGATACTTGGTATTATGATAAGCAAGAAAAAACCCAGAAGGAGCAGGATAGATAATATGAGGCAAGAAATGCAAACCACAGACAATCTGAATGGAAAATCAGTAGTCCTGTTCCTGTCAAGTGCTGGGGGTGTCTGTGAGGGACTGCCCACACCAGAGCTGTAATAAAGGTGGGGTGATGTCATCCATCTGCGTTACGATTGCAATCCTGACAAGCACATCAGCTGGAGGCTCTGCTGAAGGTCCCGTGACACCGATCCTCTCTTCAATAATTGCGAGTTACCGAAATCAGCTGTGCGGTGCGCGCGCACGTGTTCTATGCACACAGGGTAAATCCCATAATATCAGCAACGGAGATCTCTGCGCATGCGCAGTAGACTGAAAGGTCCTATCATAGAATTTAATTGCTTGTTGAAGCTCCAATCGGAGGGATGATGAACCCCACAGTACTTCAAGCATGTGAAGAGCAATCATGCACCAGAGTGACACCAACACAGGGGGCAGCAGTAGATGGGCAGACCACAAACAGCCAGAACTAGGGGTCACTTGTGATCCCCCCAAAAGATAAATTAAAAGTTACCTACAAATAAAAAGAATAAGCAAAACAAAGTTAATGTAAGCGATGTGTGTATACACATTAAGACTGGATAAAACACGCACAAACATAAACCCTAATAAAAACTGAATGTTTCAACTGTGTTTGTATAAATTAATGAATCATAATAGTAGATAATAGGTAGATGAGCTGGGGAAGAGTCTCCCGTAGATCAAAAGACTTAGAATTGAGAACACTAGGGGGGCCAGGTTAGAGGTGAAGGAGACTCACCCCCTCAACAAAGGATGGATCACCCTGCATCAGCACCAGGATGCAGAGCCCAACCGTATAGTCACACACCTTAGAGTACAGAGCAATAGAGTAGGACCAGCACCAGACCATATCGAGGTTAATACAGAGATAGTGTTAATCACACAAATAACACACAGGAGGCAGATAACTGGGCAAAGCTGACTACAAATAGCAGCCCATTTTGAGATCCTTGTTCATGCCCAATGGAGTCATGGTACCAAGAGTTCTGATCCATCTGGATTCCTTCTTGAACAGAGATTTCTGCAGATTACCGCCACGTCGGCCCATTCTCATCCCATCGATAATCTGGTACCTCAATTGACTCACGTTGTGCCCAGCCTGTGTGAAATGATGTGCTACTGGAGCTTCCGGGTCACATCTGCGTATGGCCGCTTTATGCTTTCCAATCCTATCCTTTATTCTCTGGGTGGTCTCCCCCACATAACCCAGGCCACACGGACACTTAATAAGATATATAACGTCTTTTGACAGACACGTATAATATTCTTTAATCGCATAGGATACGCCAGATAGGGGATGTTTGAATGTAGGACCTTCTATGATACTTTTGCATTGGGTGTAACTGTAGCACCTGTAACAACCAAATTTGGGGGTGCCTAGGAAGGTTTGTTTAACACTCTTACCACCAATATCTGCCCTGACCAATCGGTCACGCAGGTTCTTCCCTCTCTTATAGGAGAATAAGGGTGGATCTTTGAGGACGAGCTATGAGAGGATCAGTCTGAAACAATGACCAATGTTGCTGTATGATGTTCCTGATGTAACCACTATTGGTATTGTATGTGGATATAAAAGGCACAGAAAACTTCTTTTTCTCAGGACCACTCACCCCATTATCCACCCCTCCCCCCTCCCTCACTCCTCCTGTTTTCCTACTTTATTATTGATTGTTTATTGCTTTATACCTTTTTTGATGTAGGGTATGCGGTTCTGTTACTGGTTGTTTGTGTTATATATTAAATCAAATTTGTTTTTGGCATTATCCCGTTCATTTACTCTAAATTCTACAGACAGTGAGTGCTGGGCTATTTTGGTTTATATGTATTATTGTTAGAGGAATTGGGTCCTCTTTAGTTCTATGCACCCTGCATTGTTTCTGTCTTTTAGTGAGTGCTGTGTATCACTTTCTTGTTCTGTTATATTTACCCAAGGATACACGAGCACCACTTAGATTTGATCAACAGACCATATGTCTGAATCACGGGAAACCACTATCCCCCACACTGACGTGAATGTCTTTGCTTATACGGACATAGATGCAAGACATATTGCTACATTATGTTTGGGGAGTAGGGATTTCCTGCAGGAAAATAATCCTGATGATTATTCAGTACATTTTGAGCGCAAATTAAAACTCAAACTTAACCTTGAATTGCATGCCACTTCGTTAGCTGAATATTACCGTGTCAAAAGAATACCTAGGGGTCTGAGAAGCAAACTCAGACCAACCCTTTTTGCTGACAATAAGGAATATTGTACTAAATGGGAGGGAATACTTAATAAGTGTTCCCTTGACCTCATTATCTTGACCATCGAGCAGATACAAAAGGAGATTGTAGATCTGAAAATTCAGATAGAGGAACTTCAGGGGTCGCTTGCAACGACCCTTTCTGAACTTGATTTAAACAAATTCAAAAAAGAATTGGACGAGACTCTAGTGAAATTGAGAAAGGATATAGAGACACGTAAATGTGAGACATTCTTGAGGGACTCTAGGGATTATAGTAACAATAGAGTATACAATTGGCGATGGAGGGACTCAGGAAGAGAGAACAGAAGGTGGAAGGCTCCACATCCAAAAGGTGGTCCTTTTGAGTTAAGAGAGACATTCGATTCCACGGAGAGCGACTCTTCCACGGGGTTGACTCCCGCTTTTTTAGAAACAAGACCCTCGCATGGCCATCGCGGAGGAGGCGCCGGGCGGGGAGGAAACACCGCCAGACGAGGGAAACAACATAGTGGGATGTCAACCCTGTCGCAAACTCGCTGGTGATTAACATTTCTGATGTAACACTGACTGATGACCAGGTTAGGGTGCTCAATAAGGGACTATCCTTTGTCCCAACAAATTTGACCAATGCCAGGGATTTGGAGGTTGAATTAGCCTGTTTTTTTAGATCACTAAGACTGAAGGGATTTTTTGCTAAACAGACGTTTGATCCTGTAACCCCTACTGATGACATAGATACCAATACCAACTTCCATTTATTAACATCAGAATATAAAAACAAAAGTTCTTTCAACCCACCAGCTTCCAACCACACTATAGATTTACATTAATCTAGTCCAAAGGGATGTGGCCTCTCTACTGAAACTTAAAGTTAGACCTAGAGCGTTTAATCTCTCCAAGAGAGAGCTAGGTGTTATTAAAGAATTGGAATCTAATACCAATTTGATCATTAAACCAGCTGATAAGGGGGGTGCGTTGGTGATCATGAATAAGGTTGATTATCACAATGAGATTATGAGACAATTAGGGGATATCAATTTCTATAAATTGGTAACAGTCAATCATACACAAAGGGTTCAGGAAAAACATTCCTGGTAGTGACTCTCGCACTGGAAGGTGGGGTAATCTCTAGTAAGCAGAAGGATTACCTCATTAAAAAGGACCCCATCATACCAGTACTGTATACTATACCGAAGATTTACAAAAACCTGTCCTCATCACCAGGTAGACCCATAGTAGCGGGAACAGATTCTGTCTTCCAACCCTGTTCAGTGTTTTTAGATAAACTATTGAGACTTCTGGTCACTAATAGTAGATCATATATTAGGGACACAACCCACTTTCTTGAGAGAATAAGGGCATTACCAACTTTGGATCCACCACTAATACTTGCTACTCTAGATGTAAATAGTCTATATACGTCCATCCCACATGCGGATGGTATATTGGCAGTTAACAAGCAGTTGAACAGGCTAGTGTCTTTACACCTACAGCTGCGGCCCTTTTTATTCTCCAACATCTCCGAATTTTTTCGGGAATTTTTTCAGAATGCCACGCACTTCACCGCACTTCACCAAGTTCATGTCGCATTCATACCGCATTCATGTTGCATTCATGCCGGCGTCACCCGCGGTTGATGTGTTTATTGATGTGTTTATTGATAATGGTTCGGATTTAATTGGTTGCAATTCTTTGCGTATCCACCAGGTGGCAGATATTCATGAATTGTAATGCGCATGCGCTTCAGTAATGTGTCGACTTGCAGGTGTTTAAAAAAATACCACAGTGGTCCATTGTAAATTGGCCTTGGTACTGAAGAAGTTACAATAATGTATCAATTTAGGCTTTTCATATTAAAAATACATGCACAGTGTTTGGTGTTTTATTGTCCTGAGAGTCCCGATATGAGTGCACCACCGCAGTCCGTGTTCCAAAAACCCGACAGAACGTACGCTTGTTTAATATGGGCCGCGATTAATGCAACAGATGATAAGATGGCAACAGTTGATCAAATTTATCAGTATTTTATCGAAAACTATGACTTTTACAAATTTTCACCAGATGCTCATGTGTGGAAGCGTGCAATAAGGAAAAAGTTATGTATCGATCCGTGTTTTTTTCATATTGATCCCAGTGTTATTGGAGGGTATTGGTGTGTATCACCAGATTTATCCCGTATCTTTGATCATGGAGACTTCAAAAGGCGAAAGGTCATGTTAAAACCAACTAAGAAACGTCAGTCTCTGGCAAGCAATGCGCCAGCAACTGCGCCAGCGACAGCGCCAGCATCCAATAACGGTCCGACCATCAGTGAAAACCTGGTGACCGGCAACCCTTGCTGTCTGTCACCGCCCGGATACCTGCAACCTGAGCCGGATTTCGCGTACAGATTCCAGCAAGCTTGCATGTACCAAAGCGATTTCCAGCCTTATCCGCAGGCACCTGTCAACTGCATGTATAATCAAGAATACGGGACTGGCAGTGGCTCAAGGTGAGTAATGTCACCATATTTTATTCTGTTTTTGAAATATCAATATCAATGCACAGTCAAGCGATTCATACTTGAAAACGAGAGGTATCTCTCAATGTATTACTTCCTGGAAAAACATTTTTGTAAATAAATAAAATAAATAAAATTCTCCTGTAAGCAATATCATTGTCTGAGCAGCTTCTACAGTAGATACTGCACAATTGGTGGAAAGCTAGGCGCATGCGCATTGGAACCTTCTTGAAACGCATATGCGTGTCATCACATCTACAGTAGGCGCATGCGCATGTGAACAGGAGATGCGCCCTGAGAAAATTATTGGTGGGAACTTTTTTAGGGGACTGACTGACCATTACAGTAAAACTTGTACTTTTGTTTTTCCTCAGAAAACAAAACTTTGTCATCTCATGCGGAAAACGGCAAATGGAGGGATTTCGATGGATAATATCGCTTTGTGTTACAATGCCTGCACATTGCTGAATCGGATTAAAAAAAACACGTAACGGAGTCTACAGTTTAGTGGCCGTTGTTATTGATTAGGATAGAATAATATACTGTATAATAAACCCGAAAAATAAAAAGTATGCATTTATTCTACATGTATTCCAGTACATATGTGTATTCTATACCCATACAGCATGTATTGTTTTAATACTCTTGTGATGTACAGTACTGAGCATGCCTACAGTATACAGTACAGCACTGTACAGTATGCCTGGACAGTACTGTATGTTCTAGAAACACTGTATTTTGTTACAGTATAAAAGGAGACAATGGAACAATTTAAAACAAATCAACATTTTCTTTTATTGGTGAAGTACAAAAACATTTATTTACAAATACAATTTAAAAACATTTAAAGTGTACAGCAATTCAAAACATTAACAGGTGTATGGTTTACTGCTAGTGAAAATATTTATGTACAGAAAGTCAAAACATTTACAGTAGGATGGTGTACAGAACAGTCAGTCAGGCCTGCACAACTACAGTCCTCGAGGGCCGCAAACAGACCCGGTTTTCAGGATAACCTTGAAAACCGGGCCTGTTTGCGGCCCACGAGGACTGGAATTGTGCAGGTCTTGTGTAAGTAAAAACATTTCATAATTAATACAAGTTAAAACATGCAACATCTCCTTTATTAAAGTACAGAAAGTCAAAACACCGCGTCAATAGCGCATATTCTTGAGCGCGGTATCAACTGGGTGAAGACGCCAGCGGAGTAAGTGCGGTAACTGTGTCTCATTTTTTCCCACTGTTTTTACTGTGTACTGTATCTCTTTAACTAATTGTCCTTTTTCCCCCCTCCAATGACAGATCGCCAGACTTCAATCCTATCGGAATAGTCTGGCATCAGCTGAAGAACCATATCCGAAAGTCGTGAAGCCCTCCAAAAAGGATGAGTTGGCGCAAGGCATAATGAGTTTTTGGAACAATGTACTCACCGTGGAACGATGTAATGAATATATTGACCATATTGCGACTGTGTTGCCCATTGTGATTGCACGTAATGGGCAAGCATCAGGAAGGTAGTATGGTATAGTACTGTACTGTCATATGGTACTGTAAGTACAGTATGATACAGGTAAGTATGGCACAGATTTTTTCTTTCCTGAGAGAGCAGGACTAGCCACCTGGTTACAAAGTATTTAACATTAGCTACAGTATAGAGTAGTTCCAGTATAGACTAGTTTGACAGTACTATCTGCATACTGTAGTCTAATATGGAGTAGCTACACAGTACACAATGCCATAATACAGTATGCACATAACTGCACTATTTTTTTCTTTTCTTGTCTTTTCAGAAAAAAAAGGATGGACTGGGGGAGAGGGGGATATCATGTGTAAAGTTTGTGAACTGTGTGTACAGTTAAGTGTATCCAATCTGCAGTCATGATTTACACAAAACCTCCCCTCTCTCAATGAACTACACAGAATGAGGAAGAAGATAAAGACGGAAAATTTGTATTACTGTTTTTATTATTATCAATGTGCATTATTCATGATTATCCACCGGCCCTCAATTTTCATCCCCCCCCTCTCTCAATGATTATTTGTATTTTTTTTTCTTGATAAAATAAAATACATATTTAATTACATTAAGATTTTATTTTTTTGAACTTTAAATTCACTGTGAATGTGTGTGGGGGGGATTCTTCAAGAAGACATACAGTTTTAATAATTTGTTACCTTTTTAATAATTGGTTACATAATCAGATTAACATATGGGAAAGCCAACAATAGGAAAATTAATGAATGGTGTGAGAGAGGTTGAAAAGCACAATGACAAGCTTTAGAAACGGAATGGTTCTGGAGAGGTGTCGATAAGAGGTTGTAATCCTTGAGTGAGCCCTGTGTGTGTCTGCGGGGGGGAGGGGGCTAAAGCTACATGAAGGATTAGCTGTATTGTAGTTCAAAGACATGACATATTTTCAACAGGCAGGTCATCATAATAATTTGATCCCCACACCCCCAATTACATAAAAACCACACAAATCAACAATGTGCAGTCAAACGCACAGTGTCATAGTCAAAATCTACAGCACAGATTGAATATCATAATATCAAGATGGTCTAGGCAGGCTTGTGGAGAAAATAAAAATAAAAAATGACGAGAGAAAAAAAATATATATTTTTTTGTAGTCACTCACTCTTGAACTTTGCAAGCAAGCAGTGGTGAAGTTATAGACGCATGCGCAGTAATCATCAGCTATGTAGCTCCCTTCCCGAAAGAGGATTACACGCAGGCGCAGAGAGGTGATGCTCAGCTAGGGATGATTAAAAGCACAATGACAAGCTTTAGAAACGGAATGGTTCTGGAGAGGTGTCGATAAGAGGTTGTAATCCTTGAGCGAGCCCTGTGTGTGTCTGCGGGGGGAGGGGGCTAAAGCTGCATGAAGGATTACAGTAGCTGTATTGTAGTTCAAAGACATTACATATTTTTAACAGGCAGGTCATCATAATAATTTGATCCCCACACCCCCAAATACATAAAAAACACACAAATCAACCATGTGCAGTCAAATGCACAGTGTCGCAGTCAAAAGCTACAGCACAGATTGAATATCGTAATATCAAGATGGTCTAGGCAGGCTTGTGGAGAAAATAAAAATAAAAAATGACGAGAAAAAAAAAATATATTTTTTTTTTGTAGTCACTCACTCTTGAACTTTGCAAGCAAGCAGTGGTGAAGTTATAGATGCATGCGCAGTAATCATCAGCTATGTAGCTCCCTTCCCGAAAGAGGATTACACGCAGGCGCAGAGAGGTGATGCTCAGCTAGGGATGATTAAAAGCACAATGACAAGCTTTAGAAACGGAATGGTTCTGGAGAGGTGTCGATAAGAGGTTGTAATCCTTGAGCGAGCCCTGTGTGTGTCTGCGGGGGGAGGGGGCTAAAGCTGCATGAAGGATTACAGTAGCTGTATTGTAGTTCAAAGACATTACATATTTTTAACAGGCAGGTCATCATAATAATTTGATCCCCACACCCCCAAATACATAAAAAACACACAAATCAACCATGTGCAGTCAAATGCACAGTGTCGCAGTCAAAAGCTACAGCACAGATTGAATATCGTAATATCAATATGGTTAAGGCAGGCTTGTGGAGAAAATAAAAATAAAAAATGACGAGAAAAAAAAATATATATATTTTTTTTAGTCACTCACTCTTGAACTTCGCAAGCAAGCAGTGGTGAAGTTATAGACGCATGCGCAGTAATAACCAGCTAGCAAGCAGGAATGTGATTGAAACCAGAAAGACACACATTCAAAGGAATGGTGTGGGAGAGGTGTATTGTACTGTGGATAAGATAAGAAGTTGAAATACTGCAGTGCAGTAAATTAGCCTGTGTGTGCCGGGGCGAGCGAGGGGAGAGCGCTGTATATGCCGAAATGTGATACTGTTACAGTACACGCCAATGCATTTCAACAATGTTCAAATGAGACATACAGCACTGCACATGCATGTATAAATATGCAAATTTACAATTACTGCGCGCGCACACGCAGACTGTGTACTGATGTACTGTAGGTTGAACTGCTAAAGTATTAGACATCGAAGACAACAGCTCGCGAACGCCCCCCTGAGTTTTTAGACGGTGTGGCAGTATTGCAGACAGCGCTAATAAAATTCTAATATTACGAGCGCTAAAATACAGGAACATATTCCGGAAAAAAAATAAAATTCTGCATCTGCCCGCGGTTATCAGAGTTGCGCCGATACGGCCGCATTAGGATAAAGGCTGTCGCAGCTGTAAGGAGGGTATGCTGATTGTGGATCTCTTAGAGATCATTTTATGCGAGAATTATTTTTTGCTCGAAGACAACTATTATGTTCAAATTCAAGGTACGGCCATGGGCTCGAACGTCGCACCCACATACGCCAACATTTTTATGTCTAAATTCGAGGATGATTATGTATATTGCAACCAGTCCTTCTTGGACAACGGGCGTATGTAGGTGCATTTTATAGCTGACGTGTTTATGGTGTGGCAGAATGATACCACTTCTCTATTGGACTTTGTTACAGAGCTCAATCAGGCCCACAGAACAATTAGATTCTCGTGTACCCATGACTCATTTGAAATACACTTTCTCGATACTACAATCAGTTTACTCAATGGTAAATTAGAATCAGACATGTTCTCCAAACCTACAGATCGCAACAATCTTTTACAATATTCCAGCTTCCATCCCCCAGGTACCATAATGGGTTTACCCTACAGCCAGTTCCTACGTGCTAAACGTATTATTAGTACACCGTCCAAAATCATGGAAGGTATGGATAAAATAGAATCTAAATTTCATTCAAGAGGGTATCCTAGGGATCTGTTTAAACAAGACAGAAGGCGGTGGATTGGGTTCCTACGGGACCTATAGGTCCTGAGAAAAATAAGTTTTCTATGCCTTTTATATCCACATACAATACCAATAGTGGGTACATCAGGAACATCATACAGCAACATTGGTCATTGTTTCAAAATGATCCTCTCATAGCTCCCGTCCTCAAAGATCCACCCTTATTCTCCTATAAGAGAGGGAAGAACCTGCGTGACCGATTGGTCAGGGCAGATATTGCTGGTAAGAGTGTTAAACAAACCTTCCTAGGCACCCCCAAATTTGGTTGTTACAGGTGCTACAGTTACACCCAATGCAATAGTATCATAGAAGGTCCTACATTCAAACATGCCCTATCTGGCGTATCCTATGCGATTAAAGAATATTATACGTGTCTGTCAAAAGACGTTATATATCTTATTAAGTGTCCGTGTGGCCTGGGTAATGTGGGGGAGACCACCCAGAGAATAAAGGATAGGATTGTACAGCACAAAGCTGCCATACGCAGATGTGACCCGGAAGCTCCGGTAGCACATCATTTCACACAGGCTGGGCACAACGTGAGTCAATTGAGGTACCAGATTATCGATGGGATGAGAATGGGCCGACGTGGCGGTAATCTGCAGAAATCTCTGTTCAAGAAGGAATTCAGATGGATCAGAACTCTTGGTACCATGACTCCATTGGGCATGAACAAGGATCTCAATATGGGCTGCTATTTGTAGTCAGCTTTGCCCAGGTATCTGCCTCCTTTGTGTTATTTGTGTCATTAACACTATCTCTGTATTAACCTCGATATGGTCTGGTGCTGGTCCTACTCTATTGCTCTGTACTCTGAGGTGTGTGACTATACGGTTGGGCTCTGCGTCCTGGTGCTGATGCAGGGTGATCCATCCTTTGTTGAGGGGGTGAGTCTCCTTCACTTCTAACCTGGTCCCCTAGTGTTCTCAATTCTAAGTCTTTTGATCTACGGGAGAATCTTCCCCAGCTCATCTACCTATTATCTACTATTATGATTCATTAATTTATACAAACACAATTGAAACATTCAGTTTATATTAGGGTTTATGTGTGTTTTATCCAGTCTTAATGGGTATACACACATCGCTTACATTAACTTTGTTTAGCTTATTCTTTTTATTTGTAGGTAACTTTTAATTCATCTTTTGGGGGGATCACAAGTGACCCCTAGTTCTGACTGTTTGTGCTCTGCCCATCTACTGCTGCCTCCTTTGTTTGTGTCACTCTGGTGCATGATTGCTCTTCACATGCTTGAAGGACTGTCGGGTTTATCATCCCTCCGATTGGAGCTTTAACAAGCAATTCATCTCTATGATAGGACCTTTCATTCTACTGCGCATGCGCAGAGAACTCCGTTGCTGATATTATGGGAATTACCCTGTGTGCATAGAACGCGTGCGTGCGCACCGCACAGCTGATTTCGGTAACTCGCAATTATTGAAGAGAGGATCGGCGTCACGGGACCTTCAGCAGAGCCTCCAGCTGATGTGCTTGTCAGGATTGCAATCGTAGCGCAGATGGATGACGTCACCCCACCTTTATAACAGCTCTGGTGTGGGCAGTTCCTCACAGACACCCCTAGCACTTGACAGGAACAGGACTACTGAGTTTCCATACAGATTGTCTGTGGTTTGCATTTCTTGCCTCATATTATCTATCCTGCTCCTTCTGGGTTTTTTCTTGTTTATCATAATACCAAGTATCCTGGTTGTTCATTGGTGTTTAGTACCTTTATTTACTATTTGTGTAGGGGTTGTTTAGTCTCTCATTGGTACCTGACGTTGTTGTTTTGTGGGTCTGGGGGACAGGGAAGTACCCCTCTGTTCCATTGGAGACAGGGGGAACGGGCCTGACGAAGGGGTGTTCCCCGAAACATTGCCCCCTGCTGCTTCCCCACCATTATACCCACCTGTGTGTTGTTTTGTCCCTTTACTGTATTTTTGTTCACTCACCCCATTATCCACCCCTCCCCCCTCCCTCACTCCTCCTGTTTTCCTACTTTATTATTGATTGTTTATTGCTTTATACCTTTTTTGATGTAGGGTATGCGGTTCTGTTACTGGTTGTTTGTGTTATATATTAAATCAATTTTTTTTTGCCATTATCCTGTTCATTTACTCTAAATTATACAGACAGTGAGTGCTGGGCTATTTTGGTTTATATGAATCAAAATCAATAGTATGAATCTTCACAAACAGGTTTCTTGCGTTTGGAGAATGTTGGTAATATGTGCTCTTTGAGAAAGTTCCAAAAATCAACTATTTATGAGGGGTCAAATTAATTTTGTGCATATTTTATGTTTGATTGTGTTAAACATGAAGTAAGCTTTTCTACCTGTGCAAACTTAGAAAAAGAACTTATGCAAAAGTTTTAAAAAAATGAACAATAACATCTGCTAACCGAGCTGGTAAAATCTCACACTTTTACCACTGGTATCATGGACACCAACATGTTGTTCTTGATAATGATAAAGTGAAGTATTGCATACTTTGCCATCAACAGGGGAAAAAATCACACACTGGACCATTTATCAAATTGTGTCTAATAAATTGTCCATTATACAGTAGTTAATGCAACGCCTTTTCGGGAAAGATCATGGCTTTGCATTACGTTACTGAACTTTGAAGACACACTGTTAGTCTTTAGGGGACGTTAAGTTAGGTTAACACCAAGTTGAGTGACTTAACATAGCTGTGTGGGTCAGCCCCATATATATCTGATGGGTTATTATTCTATTTTTCTATCTCTAAATGACAATCATGAACTGAGGGAGTTCAGCATGAAAATCTGGAGTGGCACAGAATTAGTATATTGCAGTGGTTCCCGATTAAAAGAAAGAAAAACGGTGGCCATGCACAATGGAAGAGAACACATGGAGGGCTTGCAAGTTCTAAGAAAACATTTTATTGGCACATTTATGTATAAAATATTTTACCAAGAAGTAATACATTGAGAGTTACTGTACCTCTCGTTTTCAAGTATGTCTTGGGCACACATGTGGTACAGGATAAAAAACCCCTTACGCATTTTGCGCCGGATGGCGCTTTATCAAAGAGTACTCTTTGATTGTGCACCGCCACCTTTTTTCTTTCTTCTAATCTTGACCCGGACACCGGCTGGAGCACGTCGATTGTGGTATATACAAAGAAGGAGATCACGTGAGTACCCTATATTTTCATTCATTATCCACCATCTATTGTATTCTATATGGAGATGATATGTCAATGGAGATGATGTTTGCATTTCATCAGTGATCCAATCGCCTAAATATCTTAATAATTTAACATAGGAGTCAACTATGATTACATTGTTTCACATGCAATGATGACAAATGAACACCTTTACCAAAGGCTTTTCTGAATACAAAACGGGGATTTATATTTCATATCCTATTTTTGGTCCTTGCAACATTATATAAACATTTTATTTATATACAGCTTAAAGGTTTTTGGAAGCACTGTGCTGTTTGTTTCCACAAACTACCCTTTCTCTCTGCAGTGGTTCCCAACTCCACTCCTCAAGGGTCTCCAACACAGCAGGTGTTATGGATATCCCAGCTTCAGACCAGGTTGCTCAGTCATTTTGAATGAAACACCTGTGCTGAAGAAGGGATATCCTTAACACCTGATCTGTTAGAGGTTCTTGAGGAGTGGAGTTGGGAACAACTGGTCTGTTGCATCTAAATGGATCTCTTTTGGTCAGCCCTAAATTCAAAATAGGTTGCAGGTCACAGCACTGTAAATTGGACAAATCAGTCACTTATAAAATGTTGTTAGCCCATATGAAATGAATCTCCCAGATATAGAACTGTATGAGAATATTTTAGTATTCTGATGTAACATTTCTGAAACGTACCTAATTTAACTGCTTTAAGGCATGAATTGTCAAAAATGTATAAGCTTACAAATTCAAAAACCACATATAATTTTCAATGCAACCTCAGAAACAACTGGAAGATAAATTATATTAAGCAACTCCCAGGAAACTGGGGAAGAAACACATCTACAGTACTATATATTCAGTGAACACCCGTATTAAATTGAGAGCTATGCAGTATAAAATAACAGGCTATTGAAATCCTTTATGCTTATTCAAAGCAAAACTCAGTAAGGAGAACAGATGTGAGACATGTAAGAAACTGTCTGGTTCATTTATTCATCTTTTTGTAGGAATGCCCAAATATTACTGTACATATTTTGGAATGAGATCATTACTAGAAATGAAATTCTTTCATTTTAAAACCTGATGCCTAGGCCTTATCTTAAGGGGTCATATATATGTTTCCCACGTCAATCAAAACATACTTGGTTTTTGTGAGCAGCCTAAAAGCTTTCACTACTAGTAAGGGGATTCAAGCACCAATAAAAACCTGGCTCCCTTAATACCCAAAATAATTTTCAGTAATCACAAGATAAATTACAAGGAACATATAAATAGTTATTATAATTGAATTATTTTAATGTATTATTTTTCCCTGTCCTAAGTTAAGTTGAGAAACACCCTCATACCAGCTGCATCTCCCCATTGGTGATATAAATTTAAACAGGAAAAAGTGGCGGAGCACTGTGAGAATAAGTGAATAAGAAGGGGGGCCCACGAACCTTGAATAGGTTAAAAATACCTTTATTAATCCGGCAACATCAGGCAACACGTTGACAAAGCGCTGTAGCGCGAAACGCGTCCGAGTGTTACATCTTTTTTCTCCTGGTGTTGCCGGATCAGTAAAGGTATTTTTTAACCTATTCAAGGTTCGTGGGCCCCCCTTCTTATTCACTTGTCCTCACAGTGCTCCGCCACTTTTTCCTATTTGGATATTCTACTAGCAAGTTTCTTCAGCGTGATGCACGTGGATCAACAGGACAGTTTACAGAGTGTACCGGTCGTGAGTAATTCTGTACTCTTTTCTGACTTGCGAGATCATGTGTTTTAATTGTGTGTAGCTCTAGGAAGTTATTCCAGGCACTTGGATAAGACAGATTGTTCATATACAGACAGTGGCGAATGCTGCGTACCTGGTGCTCTATATAGATTCATATTGGCAAAACGAGTCCTTGACCTGAAGAGTTAACAATCTCTAAGGCTGCGGTCCCAGTCATAACTGTGACACGTGCGCCCGGCGGGGGGGGGGGCGGCGCGTGCACAGCGCTAACCGCGATCTGACAGGGAGAGAGTGAGCTTGCGATGGGAGGGGCGTGCTCTGGGATTTGTGGGGGCGTGGCCATCACATCATGCGTCAGGTTCGCCCTCATTGGGTGAACCGCTGGTGGGGGCGTGGCCACGCCTCCGTCGCAAGTTTTAAACTCAATTTTATTGAGTTTAAAAAATCTTGCAGCACTGCGCGGTACTGGGCCCTTCCCCATTGAGCGGCGGTGCTTACACGCACAGCGCACGCCGAGCCGTGTGCTGTGGCAGTGACTGGGACCGCAGCCTAAAGCTGATCATTTTGAATTAGGATCACCTTTCTCAAATCCATTTCCCTGATCACAAAAGTAATCCTTTAGCTACAGTATCCTTTTTTTTACTCTGCATATGTATCAACGCCAGTTTATTTATAGTATAGTGTCGTCCCTGCTTTTTATAAGACTTAAGATTTTTTTTTAAATGTAATGCATATTTCCCATGTGCAGTGCTTATTTTTTAATAATTTCTAAACACAGTATATTTCCATCACATTTTGTTTTGCTTTTAAAATGAAGAGAATTTTAAATACAAAAAAAAAACTATTCTTAAAAGTAAGAACTGCAAATTACTTGACTTAGAATGGAGCATCACAAGGCAACCTCATTTTGTTAACTCTCTGTCCAAAATCTCTCTCGGATCTTATACTGCAGCTGCCAGTCTTAGCTACATCGCCCATGGTGTAATGTTTCCATATCTCAATTTTTGAACAAGATATGAGAAGTAGACAACTTTAAAAGTTGGATTCTTAACATTTTGACCATGCAGGGAAATAGAACTCTGTATACTCCCATGGATAACCACAAAGCCCAATGTTAAGGCTGTTCAGTGCCAGGCAGACCTTACATCATTCATGACACTATTGGGTTTATCATTTCATAAGACAAGTCCTGGTGTTTCAAAACAAGAGGAGAAAGTGATAACATACTAGCATTACTCATTACTGTAAATACAAGACTTAGTGCCAGGAATTCCATAATGTTCAGGAAAGACAAGGTACAGTACATGACAAATGCACTCCACAGCATCAAGCATTTAGACTGCCTTTCTGTCCATTCATAAGCCATCTTATGTGGCTTTTTGAGCAGGTGTCTTGTGAGTCATATTAGGATATATCTAAAACCCACCACTTTTTTTTCATGAAAGCTGTTGTCTTGACATCTTGTTAAATCTTTACATTTCATAAACCTTCACTACTGCATCTGTACACATGATGGATGTTTTTTTGTCTCGCATGGGCTCCTTCATAGCCCCACTACTTGGAAACATGTTTTCATTCAAAACGTCTATAGTATGCATCTTCCACATTAATAGACAATATTGAGGAAAAAATGTATGTGTAATATCGTACAGTTTCTGGGTGATATGTTTAGTTAGTCAATAAAAAGTAACCCATGAGAACATACAGTATCCCATACAATTTACCTATGATTTGCCATTTTTTTATCAGACTTGTAGCCCTAATAACCAATCATAGTTTTGATATTGTTTAATTTATTCTTATTCAATTGTCTACTAAATATACCTTGGGGAAATACAATTAAACAACTTATTTTTTATTCTATCAAGAAATGGTGGACTTCCGGAACACTAGTTTTCACACCAGACAACCTTAACTTCAGCCAATAAAGTGCTTATTTCCTTACAGCTTTAAAAAAAAAAAAATGGTTGGCAGCATCATCATCATGCAGTAAGCCAATCAATGAAGGGAACATTGTATCACACACTTGGTTCCCCTCGTTGATTGGCTGTCTTGTTTAGGGGTTTAGGCAGAACATAATTTAATAGACTCCTAAAGGGGGTACTCTAGTTAAAAAATGTGTCCCAATTTGCTGTTCAATTCCGAAGTCTTAAATGTCAGTAATTTGTTTTTTTGTGCTTACAGAGTATAACTCCTGAGTTGGCATTTAAAAAAAAGAAAGAACACTTCTATCAACCAACCATTAACAAGTCATAATGTACAAAAGCACTATATCAAATGGATGTGTGAGGATGGATAAAATAAGGGACTTTGTAGAAAGTATGGGCAAAGTTAATAGTGGACCCCCCAAAAAACAAGTATTATTTGAAGACTCTACAGAGATAATAGTAGATACTGTACAAATAAAACAACATTTTAGTAGACATGGGAAAAGTAAATATTGCATGTTACATATTTAGACAACAGATTTTTGCTTATCAAAATTGTATTAACTTGTATATACATTAATATCTATTAAGAACATTTATGTTACATAGACACATAGAATTTGACTGTAGATAAGAACTACAGTACTTGCCCAACTTATCTGCCCATGTTCATGTCTGCTGTACAACCTCAGAACCTACCTGATCCTTGTCTTTGTTTTGTATTTAGTATAGCCAAACCCAAACATGTTTAATTAAATTACTGTATTAGCCCCAACCATGTTGCTCAACAGAAGTTATCATAATACGACAAATATCATGGATATAAATACAATGCACTGGAAAAAGCATAATATTCTTGCACAAGCATTATTTTCCCAGTGCAAACATTTGAAATATAAGAAATCCACAAGATCTGAGACAATGTCAAAATGTGTATAATAAGCACAAGTAGCCTTTGTGCATTCCATTTGACGGCAAGCCCATGGCAGAAACTGACACCAATAGAAAGGTCAATCACAAATAAGTCTATCAGACAGATCTCAAGACACTTGTGCCCTAAACTACTGATGTCAGCAACCACATAAAAATGCATTACATTGAGAGGTCAATGACATACAGTGCAATGCCCTTTACAGAAGGCAAAAGAACAAGCACAATTTGCATTGGTTTGAATGACACGAGTTAAACTTAAGATGGTGTAGAACACAAACTCTGGTAATACAAAAGTGACAAACCCTCTGGAGCCCTATGAGCAATATTCAGCAATAACCCATGCTCAACTACCTGATGATTTGAAGTAATGGCATGAGCATTAAAGTTGGTGAAAAACTTGAAGGAGCCATTGGTCCAACATGGCTACTTAGCCACTTAAAAAGCCTTCCTGTATGTGTTTGATAGTATTTTTATATGTATAGTATGTGTATATGTATCACTATGCACAGTATTCTAAGACACAATGGTCATGAGCCATCAAAGTGCAATACTCTCTATCGTGGCCAAATTGGCGATACCTGCCTAAGGTCAAAGGCAGGTATTGGGATAGTGCAGATCACGCCTTGCTAACTCCCAGACAATAAATTAATTTTCCACCGACCTTACAACATATTCCAGGCAACGGAACCTGCTCCACCCTCTTTACAGACAGTGTCATTAAAGTATTTGATTACAAGAGATCAACTCTTTGTTCAACAGATTCTTCAGCAGAGATGGAAATAAAGTACAACTGTGCATCCGTGGACCTATGTAATTCTATAACCTTAACAGCAAGTTGTTTTTACATTTTTTGTAATACCTGCAAATAAGATATAGAAAACCAATAAGAAACTATATTCTATATTATACTCTATACTATAATTATTTTCTGTGAATCCTGTTACTGAAATTGACAGTAATTCTGTTATTCTGCCATCTTTCAATCTAGAAAGTACCTGGTCATGTTTATGTGAAAGTAATTAGATTTTATTCTAAACAACCACCTTATTCAATAGTGAGAAGCATGGTAATAATCAGTTAACAAGACATCAACTTCCATTTAAATGCTTGTGGTTATTGTATCCTTAACTATGTTATTCTGCTCCTCACTATGTTGCAATCAGGCCAAAGTATTTGGCGAGATTAAAAACAAAAACGTGTGTGCATTATGGGTGTGTACACAATATTAAGGATTACCAGTCATTATATTTGTCAAACATAATGGTTATAGTTATAACATAAAGGTTATAGTTATAGAGTTTGCACCCATGCATTCATACACGGGCTCAGCCATGCATGCTTCATACTGAAATAACTATGTGCAGTCGTGCCTGTGCAGGCTAATCAATGTGGGTTCAGCAAACCTATGTACCAATGAACATAGCTCTAATACATTTGTGAGTGAAGGTGCATTTACAATAGTTGAGACCTTACTATATGTTGAATGTAAGCCTTGTGCTTCAACACAATATCACATGTACTTTATAGGAGTTTCAAGAAAGTGACATGTTGGACAGTTATGCTCGTATTTCAGCTTCCTCTTATCTTGTTAGCACTTGCTCTAGTAGTGCTAGATGTGCTTCCACAATTGTAGCAGTGATCCATATGTCATCAAGAAAACATACCACTTGGCCTATACCTTGTAAGATATGGAACATAGCATGTTATGAAACTAGCAGGAGCAGTTGATACGCCATAAGCAGGTAATGTTATATAAACACCTTTGTTGGTGTTAGTAGTCAAAAACGGCATGGAATCTGCATCCGATTCAAGCTATTGATAACAAAAATGCCGTCTCTGTATTTTGTAGTACCGTAGATTCTGGTTCTACACAGCGATTAACTTTATAAAGTCTTATGCACTGTCCTTCTTGGGGACTACTACAATTGGAGCTGCTCAATTGGTCCTTTCAACTCATGATATGCCAGTAAGCTCCAGCCTTTGCATTGAATTCTACGCCAGTTCCCTTGCACAGGGCAGTGGCTGTGGCTTTTGGAAGAAAGGAGTGGCACATTTTTATAGTCATGTTAAGTCGTTTTATGGCATCAATTTCTTGAAAAATTAGCTTGTCCAGAACTTTCTTCAGGGCTTCATTGGGTCTAGCTGAAATGTATTGAATTACAACCAAAATGAAGGTACACCCCTTACCCTTATAGGTAACAAATACCTGGATCTCTCCCAGCACAGGTGCCTCTTCTCCAGTTGCAAATATTGTAATAATAACTTTATTTCATATAGCACTCTTCTCCCAATCAGACTCCAAGAGCTTCACAATTACAATATAGAGCTCAGTACAGTCCTTACCCAGATGATCTTACAATCTATGTTTTTGGTGCCTGAGGCACAGTGAGTTAAAGTGAGTTGCCCATGGTCTTAAGGAGCCGACACCAGGATTTTAACCAGGTTTTCCTGCTTCAAATTCAGTGTTCTCAGTATCACAGTCAGTGTTTTTACTCAACGAGTCACAAGCTGGTTGCATTGAGTAGTCCAGATGTTCCAGCATCTACAAAAGTCTTTATTGGATTGCCATCTACATGTACCATAATCTCCACTACGCATGGTCCTCTCCCTCAGAGGTAGTTTTCTCTGTAGACATTCTTGTAATGGTATCAGTCACATGCCATGCTCAGTGGTTCCAACCTGTTATTGGTTAAGGAACTCTAAGTGAAATTCTGAGAAACCCCCAAGCATCTCTAATAACACCTCTGTGATCCGATGCATTGTAAATTCTTCTGTATTTGATACAATTTTCAAATTACCAGAAAATTGCAGGGAACCTTTAGGGATGCCCAAGGAACCCAAGAGTTCCTAGGAACTGTGGATGAAAAACACTGCTCTAAGTGAACATAACTTACTTTGGTAGACCCGAGCAATGTGACCCATTTTCCCACACCTACGACATCTCATGTTTAAATCCGCAGTTCTGTTGTGGACGTGTGCCCTTGCATGGTAGCATACATTGCTTGTTTTGGGGTTTTTAACTTCTTTTCTAAGAGGATGATGGTGAGACTCTGTTGGGCAGGGTGGCAATACTGCAGCATGAGCGTGATGTGGGACTCCATTTTGTGAAACATCTCTATGCTCCTTTAACAGTTGAGCGTAATTTCTGGCCAACTCCAAAGCCAACGCAATGTTACTTGCAGACTTAAATGTCAAATCTGTTTTGTTTAGTAACCAGAGTAGGTACATATCCAGGAAGACCACAAAATGGTCTTGGTAAGTAAGGCTTGGTTCAGAAAAGATTCAAATGCCCATGCAGCAAGTCCTTCCCCCACTCTTTGGCTTTAAAAACAGAACTGTGCAGCCCTTATTATGGGCTGGGGATTGTAGTGCAGTGACAGGGCATCCGTAAGTAATTGTAAAAATGTACAATAAGTAAAGTAAATAAGCTTATTGAGATATGGGTTTCTAATTACCTGTACCTGTAGGTTGCAGCTCTTTATGATTGTAAGGTGCAGAACAGACGAGACAACGAGTATTCTAAAGCTCGCCTTAAACTAGCCCGGTTACATGCTGGTTACATGCTGGGTACATGCTGGGTGTAACCTGGCTAGTTTAAGGCAAGTTTAAGGCATTTCTGCATTGACTAATGACCCATCGGATTACCACAGCAGGGGTCCCAGGCAGTCCCATTCAGTTTGAATGGGACTGCCAGGGACCCCCGCTGTTAATCTGGTGGGCCATAAGTCAATGCAGAAATGCCTTAAATTTGCCTTAAACTAGACCAGCATGTACCTGGGTCTTTTTGGCGATTGCCACTGGTTTGTGTTAGAATAACCATCGCAGTACAGTATATTATATATCATTTTTCAGTGGCCAAATTTGGGTCAACCCTTGTACAAATAAACAGCACAAGATGCATCAATGAAAAAAAAAATCTCAATAAACAGAACGGCAATGGCATATTTGATAAATGTGGTGTGTTTTTTTAACATCAATTTTACTGTTAAAGTATTGTGCTAAATATCCCTCCGTGTGTATGCAAAACACAACCGAAAACAATAAGGAGATCCCTGTGTACGTGGAATGCTTTTTGAAATACAGCATGTGTGCAACGTAATTTGTTTTCTTGTATTAGCAGTTACAGGAAAATAAAGAAAACAACTATTTTTAAAGATGAACACACTCAGATTTCTGAAAGAACATTTAGGCAAGCAAGAAAAATCAGCAAGTAGGAATTATGTAAACACTTATCAAGGTGGTTTTACTCGCTGCACCACTTGTTCACACTGGTGTTACATTTTAGAAACTAGTTAGTTAGATTCCGTGCAACTGGTACAAATTGTTAGATACAAAGCTGTATGAAACCTTAAACTCTGCACATTTTCTGTTGCCGAGAAAAGGGGAAAAAAGGGACGTAGGGTGATGCAGAATGTTATACCTCTGATTCTATTATGTGCACCACTTGCACTCATGGAGCAAACATGTGAACAGTTGTGTTATCAAATTAGTGCAACATAAAAATGCATTGCTTTGCATTCATTTTTCTCCAAAATTGTCCTCACAAACATAGGGATTTTGAATTGTAGTTTTTTTAAACTGTGATGACACTGATCAGGGAACTATCATATAAGTCATTAGGATTTCCCATGGGACGGGGTTGCAATAAGCACAATCTAGACATGCAGACCACCTCTGCCCCTCTCTCTCTACCCCTCAGACCAGCTTTTCCACACTTACTCTACCCCTTAGACCACTTCTGCCCCTCCAGCTCTACCCACACATATATTTGTGTGTGTATATGTGTGTGTGTATATATGTGTGTGTGTGTGTGTGTATATATATATATATATATATATATATATATATATATATATATATATATATATAAAATAGAGAGACAGTTGGCACTCCAAATACAAAACAATAGTTGCGGTGCATGTCCCATAGGGATAACATAGGAAACGGTAGTCAACTCAACAAAATTAAACAAAGGACAGCACTCAGTGGTAGATGAAAAAACCTGTATTCAAAGTAGACAGCAGCACAAACAAGACCAGGTCTGAGGAAGGTCCCAGTTGAGGACCGAAACATTGGTTTTGGTGTCCTGCGTTATCTTTAATACAGGTTTTTTTCATACCACTGTGTGCTGTCTCTCTGTCACCGGACCACCGGACCAGTTCTGGCTACTCTGGTAACTATACAAGTATATATATATATATATATATATATATATATATATATATATATATATATACATATATACATACAGTCCACACACACACATACATACACACACATACACACACATACATATATAATAAGGCAGAGTATCAGTATCAGTGCTCATCTAATAAGGTGCACAATATTTAAAATGTGCTCAGTGCATGAAAATATATATATAAACCGTGTGATTACAAAAATAAGTCCACAAAAAATATGAAAAATTGTCTAGTAAGCGATAGAAGAAATCTGTACTGAAATATGGAGCCTGTCGCTGCTTCTTCCAAAAAAGTACCACATCAAGGAAGCTTAATAAAAAAAACAAAAATGTGAAGTGTGATAAAGTACACAATGTATTGGAATAAAAAAGTTTTTGGAACCTGCCCCGGGTGCAAAAACACCTTGTTACTCAATATATATATATCAGAATAAAGTGGATCAGAATTAATCAATATATAATGTGAGCTGCAACATTTATTCACAAAAGGGAGGCAAAAAAGAGTTGGTATTTACTTTTCAGTAAATTAAAAAAGGTGTTTCTTTTTATTTCAATGGCCTTCATTGTACTGATTTTATATCTGATTTAATTGTGAGCAGATGCACGTCTCAAACAGGTCTGCAATCCTGTTTTTCACCATTATCTCCTAGCATACAATGTTTCCACTGCAGCAAGGGATTCTGGATAATGACATGCAAATGAGCACAGTGTCACCTTTTGCTCCAAATTCATTTGAACTTGGACTGATTTAATCAAATATTTTAGCAGACTTGGCATTTTCATATTTTTTATGTTTATATTGCATTACTTTTCCTCTTCTACATTATTTCCTTACAGGATGCCTATTATTAGCCGCAACTTTTCCCATTTTCAGACAGCTTCATTAACTCTTTATTTACACGTCGTCCTTTCTAGTTTACTGATCTTTACACTCCTGTATGAATAACATTGAAAAGATTTACATTCAATCATATCTTTCCCATGGTCCTCACTGTCAGACTACATTTATCAGCTGAAATTTATTATGTATGTGCCCCAAGGGGATCATTTATCAGGCGGACATGATTCCTGAACACATTAAAATTAAACAATTTGTGTCCTTTTTGATGAGCAGACCCTTATTTGCGTCATATTTAGGAAATTTGCGTCTTATTTGCATCATATTTAGGAAATGTTGGTGAATTCCCTTCTCTATGTTGCCAATAAGATATATCAACAACCAACTGTAAATGCCCCATTATGCAAAACACTTTGTGGGTTGTTTTAAATTTTGCTAAATAACACCAAAAATTTGTCTTTTTTTTCTTGAAACATTTAATTGGCTATTTTATGTCCCCTACTGTAAAACTGGGGCAAAACTTTCCCTGACGAAACGCGTAGGGCTGGTGACGTCATCACGTGTGGGTGCATGCACTTGGAGTACTTGGCATCCTAGTGTTCCAGTCAGCCGTATACAAGTGCTGGCAGCTGATGCATACATGAGCGGAGGATGCGGAGGCACTGAGGGTCATAGTGATCTGGCGCCAGCTTGTGACAGGGGCTGGTTGTGGCTACGAATAGATTAGGTGCACCCTGTAGACTCTGGACTCCCCCACCCCTTTGATGTCTTCACATAGAGATTTCTCTCCCACGTATGGTTGCTTTTTATAATCCTGTAAGTGCATTTCCTATGGGCTACAGATTTTAATAAATGCACTCATTTTGTTAAACAGTTACATGCTATGGAGCTTGCGCTTCTGTTTGTGCTTTTTTCTTAGATTTCTAGTGTTTGGCTATACCACTTATATCTGAAGCAGCAATATAGTCCCTGGATCTTCTTTAGGACTTATCTCTACAAGTGGAACATTCTTTTGGACTTATCCCTTAATCACTGTTCACATTATGGTTTGTTGCAATGTATAGTTTAGGTTAATATCTATCATCAAATTATTAATGAGGTCAGTAGAATTTTCTTTATTTTACTATGCTAGTTAATGTGTTTAATAATGGCCAAATAATGTATTATCCCTATCTGGATAATAGTTATTTGGCACATTATTGTACTGTATGTGGTGGGGTGGGGGGAGGGGGTATTGGCCCCAAGGGTATGTGGGTAGGCCTCCCTTGTGGGTAGTGGGTGAGGGTGGTTAGGCCTCATGTGGTGAGGGTGTAGTGGGGGAGGGTATGTGGGTGATGGTGGGTTAACCCCTTAATGACTGTAGCGGTTATTAACCGCTACGGTGATTAAGGGGTTAGGGGACATTACATTGGATGTTTTTATTCTTGTTTCTGTTTTGCAGAAGCAGATGGGGCATGGGCAGGATGAAGATGAGGATGGCCTTCATCGTGGCAGCCGGACATGGGTGAGTGCTATATGTATTTAATGTATTTATTGTTCTGTATGTATTTTAAATGGACACATGCATTATTATCCATTTGTGGATAATAGTCATTGTGCCCATTACTATACTGTATGTTAGGGGGGTATAGGAGTTGTTGGTGTAATATATATATATATATATATATATATATATATATATATATATATATATATGATACGAACCAATCCAAAGACCAGTAAAGAGACAGCAGACCGCACGGGGTTAATCCAAAAATCTATATTCACAACATGAAATACACGTAAGCCAACGTTTCGGTCCCACAGAGAGACCTTCCACGGCCCTGAGGAAGGTCTCTCTGTGGGACCGAAACGTTGGCTTACGTGTATTTCATGTTGTGAATATAGATTTTTGGATTAACCCCGTGCGGTCTGCTGTCTCTTTACTGGTCTTTGGATTGGTTCGTATCATACTTATTCTCTATGGGACTAGCATCTGCTATTACAACCTTTTCTACTACAGTGTGCTGACTGACCTTCATGTGTATATATATATATATATATTTCTTTAGTTAGTGTGGGGCTGTTGTGTGTGTTTTCTTTTTATTGTGGGTAGCGGGGGTGGGTGAAGGGGGTATTAGCCCCAACGGTGGTTTGTTTAGGGCTTGCGGGTGGGTAGCGGGAGAGTTTAACCCCTTCATGACCGTAGCGGTATTAACTGCTACGGTCGTGAAGGGGTTAAGCGCACCCGCAACCCCCCCGCAAGCCCTAAACAAACAACAAAGCCCAAATACCCCCTTCACCCACCCCCGCTACCCACAATAAACCTGGCACGGCTGTTTAACCCCTTCATTGCCTTAGCGGTTAGCCGCTAAGGTAATGAAGTGGCCTTTAAATGCATTTTTCCTGCCTCGGATGCATGCCGGGGGGCTCCAGTGCTGGTATTAATGGTATCAGCTCAGGAGACCCCCGGCATCAATCCCAGCCAGGAAAAAGGTCAGATTTTTTTCTAAGTGCCGACCCGCCGCTCATCCACTACCTCTCACCATCAACTTGCCAACTTTTTCTTGCGTGGCTGATTTGCCATAAAAACGCCATACTAGAGTGGCGAATAGCGCCGCTAAGCTACTCGCCACTCATAGAATACAGCGTGGCGGAAAATGTGTCTATTTTAGGCGGATAGTGCCTTCTCACCTCGCCACTGGCGGGAAGAAAAAAAACCGCCAACAAAACTGGCTTTTTTTTTGATTCTCGCCACTTTCTCGCCCCTTACTGAATAGGGGTAGACTTTTTGGGCGGGAAACGGGCGAGAAGTGCCTTTCCGCCGCTTACTGCATGATGCCCCATAACTTAAAATGTTCTATCTATCTATCTATCGTACACATGTTTTGCCTTTCATCTTAATAGTTGTGCTTTGAAGATCTAAAAAAATCAGCACCAGCCATGCCTTTAAATCGAAGTATATTATCATAGAGTGCCAGCATATATAATCATGAAGGGAGAATGTTAGGACTATTATAAACGAATACAGAAAATAGACAGCAGTTTGGCCGAGTGGGGCTTTCAGGGCACTCAGTATATTGCACCATACCTGCATAAGTATAAATACTTTACATATATTAATATATTAAACAAATGCAATGTGCAAAACCAGCACTCTTGCAAAATGTTGCTAAGTACTTTGGGGCATATATATCAATGTAGCAGTGGCGGACGTCTGGAGTAAACACATTGCTTGGGATGTATCAAAGAAAAAATTCTATTGATCTCTGTCGGATTGTTTTCATTGATATAATAGGGCGCACTGTTTCCCCAAACAAGTGTCTTAATAGCAGAGCCACATAGCGCAGTATTTCTGGGGACGATCATTTTCAGTTTCGGGTACCTGTATTCCGTTTTACCTTCTACAGGATGACATACAGATTGCCTATATCCCGGCAGCATGTAATATGCCTTACTTATGTTTCACGGTGGAAAAGGGAAATGTGTCATGGCATTTCATGTTCTGCTTGTGATCACTGTAATCAATAGACAGGGGGGTTTGTGATGAGTCCCTGGAGGATGTGAAGCAAAAAAAAAATGTTAGAAGTAACAGAGACAGATATGCTGTAGGTGGGAGGAAGGTGGGAGAGAGAAAGATGAGAAAGTAAGAAAGGGAAGGGAGGTGTGAACAGTGGGTGGTGGTAAGGATTAGAACGTGAATAAGATTAGTGATGAATATTGTGAAGCACAAGTTATAAAAGCTATGAATAGAGTAGAGAATAAAAACAAGTGCACTGAAGAGCAGGGGTGGGGTGGCCACCAAAGTCCTCACTGGCCACCAACAGGTGAGGTTTGCAGGATATCCCTGCTTCAGCACAGGTGGCTCAATCAGCGGCTCAGTCTTTGACTGATTGAGTCATCTGTGCTGAAGCAGGGACATCCTGAAAACCTCACCAGGTGGCGGCCCGGTGAGGACTGGAAGGGTTCACCCCTGCTGTTGAGAGAAAAAAAAAACAGAGATGATAGGATGCAAACAAACAAAAAGAAGAGAAATGGTAACAGAAATAATAGGTAAAATGAAGAATACAGATGCATGCAGGATGCAAGCAACAATATTCATGAAAAATGTGCTGTATAGTAGTATAATATTTTTTTGTCATTTATGGAATATTATGGAGAACTAACTTTGAAATTATTGGAATAATTTGATTCCGTTATCACTCTAGCATAAAATCATATTGACACCACATTGCAGTATTCAGCCAGTACCATAATATATTAATAATGTATTAATGACTACCTACATTTACGTTTGAAACTGCTTTCTAAATTCACTCCTGCCTTCAGCAAGATAGATTCAACACCACCCATCTACTTAGAATGCCCTCGCATTACTAAGTGCAGCAACGGAGCTCTCTCTCTAGATGATTCAACTTCTGTGCTGGGCCTTAACCCTTGCAGTGCCGGAGGGTCGTGTACCTCTGTGGACCTTTGGCATCATGTGATGGGGAGCGGGCACCCACCCCCGTAGTGTGGTACGTGATCAGTGCTCCGATGCGTACAGCCCCTAAAAAAAACTAGCAAGGGTCAATGACGTACACTGTACATCATTAAGCCACTGAAGAGGATAAGAGATTAATCAAATGGGGAAATAAGGTTTTGTAGCTTCAAATTCTTCTTTTAAAAGCTTAAACTCTATTTATTACTATGGAGTGCAGATAGATATTTCTGTGCTGTAACAAATCACTAGTAGTTGTATACAGATTCTGTATAGAAAGAAGACCTATCTAATAAAGTACCCATTGACATACCGCACTTCCTAAAAGTATTTGAATAAAAATTATATTGACAAGCCTAAGGCATCTTGTGAGGAAGGGGGTACTGGTGTCAGGCACAACAATATCAGAACCCACAACCTCTGCTATTCAGGGTAGCAGCTATAGCAGTGAACTAAACTGCACATGTATCTAGACTTACTGTTTTCCGTGCCACGATCACGTGCAGCCGCTGGACCACACCACAGCCGCGCGTGATTACGACCCCGAAAACAGTAATGAGAATTAACTTTGTTGGGTCCCTGCTTCTGAATTGGATCCTGCAGCGTTAATCCTGTTGGGCCATCAAGAAACTGATTCTCACCTTGTGGATGAGCTGTCTCCATCTCTGTGTGTCATTCCCAGCACCTCTGACAGTAAGAAGCTATCTCTGGTCTGTCCCAACCCCCTGCATGACGTAGATGCCCAAATATGGGTCTCTACATAATCAAGGGGATACTATAGGACATCTATGTCATCAAGGGGGCTGGACAGTGGTAATTGAGACTGCTTCTTATCTTCAGAGCTGCTGGGGATGGCACACAGAGATGGAGACAGCATATACACAAGGTTCATATTGGGTTCCCTCCTCTCCTGAGGGTCCATCAAGTGAAGGATTAATGCATGCGTGAGTTCCATTCAGAAGCATGGACCCCAACATTAATCCTCCACAGGACACAAACCTTACTGTGCTTCGTGCCATTGGACAGGCTGCTGATTTCAGCATGTTGGTTTGTGGCACCAAAAACAGTAAAGTCCTACATCTGTAGCATCTGATTACAGCATACTTTGTGAGCTCTACTGCTTACACCTGTCGCTAATCCAGCTATTAGCATATATCTCAGGTATCTCAGGTGTGCTTCTTTTTGTGCACAAGGAACATTAGAAGTGGAAGAGTGAAGAAGTGGAAGTTGTCTGCTTGTAAAGGAAGCCAGAGGGGGGATACAGGTAAGAGCAGTGAATAGTGCTCAAAGGTACTATATGCTGCCGCTGTGTAGTTATGCAGAAGCTGATTTAGCGCACAGTACAGGAGTTGTTGTCCTGAAAGGCAAAGGTTGTGGGCTCTAATCCTGTTGGGCCTGACACTAGTACCCCCTTCCTCACAAGGTGCCTTAGGTTTGTGAATACAGTTGGTATGGAAGTGGGGTGTGAATAATTAAAATATACTTTGCATATTCCATTAACAGGTATCTAAGGTGTGCTCCTTTTTGATGTTTTTCTCTTCATATGTTATTTGGACGGAGGTTTGAAGGTGTGTGTATGTATATACAATATACATATATATATAGATACATATATATAGATACATACATACATACATACACACATACATACACACTTACACATATAATATATCTAGTGCTTGGGACTCAACTAAAATAGGTCCCCATCTGCAAACGAATTAGGTTTTTCAAAAAATGTTATAGAAAAATAATAATCTGCCTTTTTGTGACAGATCTACGGATAAAAGGAACTTGCAAATTCACGGTGGATTCAAATTACTGTGAACATTTTTGCCCATCTCTAAAAGTATGCTTATTTAAATAATGTGACAAATTTCTCAGCTGTGTTAACAGGTTTTTTTTTCATATGATGCAGAGATAAGTGTTTTAGTATTTATATAAGTCAATTAGAACTAAAATAAACTTTCTCTTCTCTCCCCTTATTCTCTCCTCCAGTTTCACAAAGTGCTTAATTATATCTGTACTCCAGTCATGTCTGTGTAATGGTCACATTAACTAGGAGGATTACAGATGTAAAACATACTGGACACCTAACAAGCTTACAACAATTTGGCCAAAATGTTAAACTAAAAGACCATTTCATTTAATAGATATTTATACATATATATTTAGGCACTGTACCGTGCATGAGTTTCACTGGACGTGCACCGAGCTCTGTCTGTGTTTTATGTTCTGTCTCTGGTTTTAAATATATATTGCCATGCTCAGTAGCACTCATCTGTGACACTCATATGCTTATATATATGTTGTGGTTATTTTGGGGGTTCAATAGGAGCTTGTTAGGTGTCCAGTATGTTTTGCAATTCTTGTTCAGCTAGTCTTAGCTGATTGGAGGGTGGCAACCTCCTACCTAATTGAAGCTTACCCCCTCTCACATTTAAATGGTTAAAAGCTCACGCCATAGCATCTCCCACTCTCAGGGGAACTTGCTTGCTTGCAGTATGATTGTGACAAATCTAATACAGAGTGCTTTTCCTGGTAATGTACAGGTTAATAAAAGCTTCAATCAGACTTAGAACTTTGCAACTAATATTGACAGATTTATTATAAATCATTCTTCCTGGTGTTGCACAGGTTATTAAGAATTTATATTAGTGTTAGGGACCCCTGAAGAATGTGGTCTGCCGTGCAGTGGCTCAGGGGCTCCACAGCTGAAATGTCGCCTGAAAATTATTTATTTAAATATACATTTCTTTAATAGTGTAGAGGTGCAGGGGGTCTCCTGCTTCCCGAGACCCCTGCACATCTACACTATTAAAGAAATGATATCAATAAATATTTTAATAAACATCAATTCACGCCCCCCTCCTCTGCCCAAACCCATAGAGTATAGTAATGGGCAAAATAACTATTACCCAGATATGGATAATAGATTATTTGCCCATTATTAATCACTGCATTAGCATACAAAAATAAAGTAAATAAATACAGTTATACTTACCACAACAGGAGGTCCCTCTGTCCTCCGTTGCAAGAAAGCATATACAGTATATACATAATAAAGACATTCTAATGGCCCCTAACCCCTTAATCACTTTAGCGGTTACTAACCGCTATAGTCATTAAGGGGTTAACCCACCCTGACCCGATACCAACCCGGGAGGCCTAAGCACCCACCCCTGACTGACTATACCCACCCTATACCCATTGAGTAGTATAGTGGTACATCATACTCATATAATAATAATATGGGCATTGTAAGCCTCTATAGCACTCAATAGGCACCCTAATTACAATACATTAATACACAAGACACACAATAATAAAACCTAAGTATACTCCCAAAAAACACACTTCACTAAATACTAAAACCATTCTGATTGGCTGGCATTATTCCCTTTAACATGACGTCACTAAATCCAAGATGGCCACTGTGTAACAAGGTATTTCAGCCAATCAGAGTGTGGAATTGGTTACGTCATCTTAAAGGCAAATGAAGCACGGCCATTCTGATTGGCTTTGTGACGTCATCTTAAAGGCAAATGAAGCACGGCCATTCTGATTGGCTGGCATCATTCCCTTTAAGTGACGTCATGTCAAAAAAAAAATTTTTAAGTCGGAACATGGTTTTAACAGCCAATCAGGTGGCTGTTAACCATTTTGAGGCTAAATGTGACGTCACAAGCGCTATTTAAGGCCGTGACTCCTCATTTGAGCCCAAGAAGCCGACGAGACAACATCGGTTGGGATTTAACATGGGGTATTTTGGATTGACAGATGAAGAAAGAAGATAAAGAAGAACAAGAAATGGTTACAGATGAAGATAGAAGAAGGTGATTAAAGAAAGAAAAAAGAAGATTTTGGTACCTGATCCAGATCTTCATGGCGGATGGCACCGGATGCTATTGGAGGGCTTCAAGGTACGTGAGCTTCCTGTTACCCCGGGAGTCGGAGGGCCACCGCTTCTAATGGTAAGTAATATATTAAATGTTTGTAAATGTCTCTTTTTACAGGTTTATTCATTCAATGTGTTTTTTGATTTTTTGGGGGAAGGCACATTGAGTGATAATATATTAATCAGTACCTCTTTAGGGTACAGATTAATACATTATTATGACAATATTTGGGGGGCATTTCTGGCTTGGTATTGCTGTTGCTTTTTTTCATTGCAGTTTATTATGTGGATGTGATTGTTTGTTTGTTCATGCTTAATGTAATAAAAGGTTTGCGATTGGTGTTTGCTTGTACTTAATGTTATATTATGTTAGCTAGTGTGTTTTATGGTTACTTCAGAGATTGTTTTAATTTATTTATTTGGCTTTTAATGGTTACATTCATTAATGTTGTAGTCATTCATTGTTTGGATTGGTTAGTGTTACTATTCATTTTGAGTTGGTTTAGGAATTAATTGGTTTGATTGGGTAATGGTTTCATTAATTCATTGTTGATGTTGTTACTGCTTGTATTGATTGAATTAGCTGGCTACTGTTTATATTTAGTGAAGGGTGTTTTTTTTGAGTTTACTTATGTTTTATTATTGTGTGTCTTGTGTATTAATGTATTGTCATTAGGGTGCCCATTGAGTGCTATAGAGGCTTATCATGCTCATATTATTATTATATGGGTATGATGTACCTCTATACTACTCAATGGGTATAGGGTGGGTATAGTCAGTCAGGGGTGGGTGCTTAGGCCTCACGGATGGGTGAAGGGGGTATTAGCCCTAAGGATGGATGTTTAGACCTTGCAGGGAGTAGAGGTTGGGTTAACCCCTTTATTACCTTTGCGGTATTAACCGCTAAGGTAATGAAGGGGTTAAGACCCCCTGCAACCCACCCGCAACGCCTAAACAGCCACAAAGGGCCAAATTCCCCCTTCACCCACGCTCGCTAGCCATAGTATTGTATTGTATGTTTTTACAGTAAGCCTGGCATGGGTGTTTAACCCCTTCATTGCCTTAGCGGTTAGCCGCTAAGGTAATGAAGTTGCTGTACATGCATTTTTCCTGCATCGGATGCATGCCGGGGGGCCCGCAGCTGCTAGTAATGGCTATCAGCTCCGGAGACCCCCGGCATCAATCCGAGGCAGGAAAAGGGCCGGATTTTTTCTAAGTCCCGACACATCGCAGCTCATCGATGCCATCTGCCCACCAATTTACCAAAAGTTTGAGGTGAATTGGATTTGGGGAGAAGAACGCCTTTTAATGCTGCGATGGGCTGCGATAGGCCGCGACAGCTGACTCGTGGGTATCTGAATCCCGCGAGTTTATGATCCTTCTGAAAATGGTCGATAAGGGGCTGATCGCCGCTCAATTGGCGAATTTCTGTTGGTGATAAAATTTTGTGTCGATACAGGCCATTATCGAGCTCTTATCGAGGCTTTCTGAATACGAGTAGCCATTTTGGTCGATAAGTGCTCGATAAGGGCCTTATCGAGTCTTTCTGAATGAGGCGCTTTAAGTTTTGTCTTCAGCAAGTGAAATGCATGCTCGATTGGGTAAAGATCAAGTGATTTACTCGGCCATTGCAGAATATTCAATAATCAAAGAAATACACAAGCACCTAAACACCCCAACAATAAAATAACTAAATAGCCTAATAGTACACATCACAAATAATTATCTATCACCAAAAAAGCATTTTTTACAATTATGTTATAACAAAAAAATACAATTAAATAAACAACTATCCAAGCAAGCTATTAAACAAATAAAACCACTAGCCAAACAATCAATTAAATAAACCATTAGCCAACAAATCAATTAATTCATTTAAACCAGTAGCTAACAAAACTAATAAATAATTAAAAATGCTAACCAATCCTAAAATGCACTAAAAACAAGCCATCCAAATTCTAAACAATTTAATCCAAACAATAAACAGAAATCGAAAAAATAACAATTAATAGAAAACAAGCATTTGCCAAAACAAGTCACAGTATTTATCTGTGCCCTTAAGGGGCACAGATTAGTACAGTATCAGTCAATGGGCAATCACAAACATAAAAATAAATAAATACTATAAAAAAAACCTGAATAAAGACATTTACATACATTCAATATTTTACTTACCTTTAGAAGTCTTCACCCTCCGAATCCCAGTGTATCTGCAATCTATCGTACCGCGACATCATCACCCGCAATCCAACGCCATCCACCTTGAAGAACAGCATCAGGTAAAAAAAAATCTTCTTTCTTTTATCTTCTACCATCGTCTTCTATCTTTTTCTGTCATTATTTTCTTCTTTTATTCTATCTTTTATCTTCATCTGTCAATCCAAAGTGCCCCATGTTAAATACCCAACGGATGTTGTCTCATCGTCTTCTTGAGGTAAAATGAGATGTACAGGCCTTATATATGGCCTGTGATGTCACATTTTAGGGTCAGATGGTACAGCTCCAATCCCATTGGACGCTGTATCATGTGCCCGCCTCTTTATTTTATTTTTTAAAGATGTGACGTCATCTCCAAGGGAGGTATGTCAAATCCTTAACACCACATGGCTTTATCACATGGTATTACAGCCAATGGGATTGAAGACAATCCCTTTGGTTGCTGTACCATTTGATAGGTTACATTAGTTCAAAAGGATATGACATCACATCCTTTTGAACTAATTTAACCCATATGATACATTATTATGATACATTATAATTAAAATTAAAATTAAATAATAATTTTTCCATACTATGCAGGAATTGAAAAAATGACCCTTCATACACTAGTAGCAATTCTCTTGCCGCTACACCATAGGATTGGTGTGATGTAATTGACTCTATAAACAAACTTAACTTATACTGTGGTATAGCAGCTAGAGAATTGCTACTAATGTATGAAGGGTCAAGAGAGAGCTGCAGAGAGGAAAGATCTGCAGGGTCTGGGTAAGTCCTCGCGCGGCGGCCATTTCACGATCCCTGTTATAACGCGGTCTCATTATGTGGACCCCAGCACTGCGTTATAACGGAGTTCAGCTGTGTAATATATATATAGTTGTTCCCTGCCTAACACCTACAACAGTACATAGATTGTGCTACTTTCTATGCACATTGTAGACCACAGCATATCATTTGCTACCGTGACCATCTGTTGGGGACTGTATTTTGTACTCTATATGTGGCAATACAGCCTATGGTAGCTAATTATGAAAACTCGGTTTGTACATAACCCACCTGTTTACAAGAGCATATCACCGCTTGGGCACATTTTTAGGGTTTAATTAGTTTTAGATTTTATCCAATCATCGTTTTTGATCTTCTCTCTATATTGCTTATTAAAAGTACATTTTTATCTCTGACCACCAGTTCACCACACAGGGGTGTGAGTGCCCACAACTTGGATAACTTTTTCTTTCTTGAGTATTTTCTTTTAAATTGGCACCCCGAGAAGAGGATACTGGCACTCACATGGAACTTGAAGAAAATGCCTATATATGACAAATCAATATTTCGGTCACATTATCGGACCTTTATGAAGATACTCGAACCTGTCTTGATATAGGTCCAAGATTAAGCTATAATAATAAAAGATAGTCTGCCTGTCTCTCTGTTAGTGCCATATCTCCAAGACCATGAAACTTAGAAACCTGAAACTGTGCAGTCATACTGTACTAAGGGGACCCAAAGGGTGTTCTTCTTTTATTTAACAAATTAATTCTATGAGTGATTAAAATTTCTCTGACAAGCAAGTTAGCCAGTGGTATTGTGGTATTGGTACAGTGGTATTGTACCTGGCATGTGACATCCTAATGCGTGTAGCCTGGTGGCAGATAAGGAGAGTTCGATAGCTATAAAGTTTACACAGAAAACAGACAAAGAAAGAGAGCAAGTCAGTTGACACGTGAGGAGAAAGCAAGAATACTGGAGAAGGAGAGGCTGAAAGAATTGGGGACATCATAGGAATAGGGGGTCAGAGGTGGGTGAAGTAGGGGGTGAGAGGCGTGGGGTGTATGGGGTGATAGGAGAGAGGAGTAGGGGGTGTTAGGAGGAAGCAGTAGGGAGACCTGTGTGAAACACTGATTCAAGTTCTGCGTGGGTGCTAGTAGTTTCTTCTTTGGTTGCTGCATTTACTGGATTTTCATCGATTAAACTTTACACCTGTGGCAGATACAAATCACAAGTGCCCCATACTATCTGTTTGCTTCTTTATGTATACCATACAGTACATGTAAAGAAAGAACTTTGAGATTCTGAAAACTCTGATCACACAATTATACATTTAAACAACACTTCTGTTAACTCACAACAATCACACCTTTAGATGAATTTGCACTCCTAAGTGTGTCTAGGAGTCAGGACAGATACGTAAAACCATGTGGACTTTGACACTTGCACTACACGATTATGACTAATGCAGATAAAAAAGGTTAATGTTCACTATAATCTGACTTCTACATGCACTAAAAGAATGACCAACTTGCTCCTACTGTACCTGAAAGCATTAGGTCTAGATAGAGTGACGATTTCAGGTATGTGCCATATGGCATACATTACCGGTAGTTTTTTCACCCATAAGTCCACTTAAACTAAAATAAGAGTTCTATATTATAATGCTCAAAATACAGAGGCTAAATAACAATAATACTGAGAGAATGTGGATTAAAATGTAAAGAATATGTATTTTAGGTCGTTTCAGAAAATACTCCTTTTCTCACTGTTTTGGCTGGTCATGTCCCATTTAAATCCACTACCTACCTACAGTACATTTCCCAAAAAAATAACATTACTATAAAAATGTTAGCTGTTTTAACTCTGCTAACTTCTTCTTTTAAATTTTATTTTTTTGCTTTTTGATACAGATGTTGTTACACTCATTGTCGCACGTTACTGCGGCCACAAATATTATCACGCAATTTGCCGCAGCAGCATTCAATGAAGACGCGAGTTACAACATCCCGTGATTACTGCCGAAATAACGTCTGCCACATCTGTATGCTCAGCCATACAACACTGCAGCATTCTGCAGGAACAATACCATTCAATCCTAGGAAACACTGAAGCTTTCCGGGGCACTCCTGGTTATATTTCGGTATCTGGGGGAGTAGTGGAGCATTCTACATCTGTATTTCGTCAATAAAGCAATATGGTTCTTGGTAAAAATAAAAGCATTATAAGTTGTAGCAGATCATTTACAGTTTACTTGCTTCAGGGGTCTATTTACTTAATTGCAAAAGCAATTATCGATCATAAACAGCCATTTAAGTGCAGCCAGAGTGGGATGAGGTGGGAAAGCTGGATGTTGACATTTCTATGCATATTTATTGCTTACAACTAATTCTTTCATTTTGATTTATGCTTCCTTTACTACATTAGTGAGGGTAAAAATGAGCCTTTGCCGGTTACCTCTAAAGTCATTATGTCTATTAAAATACTTACTAAAGGCCAACATCTAAACTGCTCACGAGAATTTTATGGGGGGGTTTGTCATGGAGTTGAAGGATTTGGCTTGTGAGATCCTAAATCTCTCCCTGCAGGTAAATCTTGTAGCAATGTCTGTGTCAGGGGCGGACAACTCCAGTCCTCAAGGGCCACCAACAGGCCAGGTACTCAGGATATCTCTGCTTTAGCAAAGGTGACTCAGTCAAAGACTGAGGCACTGATTGAGCCACCTGTGCTGAAGCAGGGATATCTTTAAAACCTCACCTGTTGGTACCTCTTGATGACTGTGTTGGCCCCACCTGGTCTATATCAGCACCTCGATAGAATTATCATGAGATTTGTTTGTATGAGATCAATCATTATCAGGTGTGTGTGTGTGTGTGTGTGTGTGTGTGTGTGTGTGTGTGTGTGTGTGTGTGTGTGTGTGTGTGTGTGTGTGTGTGTGTGTGTGTGTGTGTGTGTGTGTGTGTGTGTGAAACAGTTTAAAGTTACCTACAGAAATGTGAAGGCCAATCCATACAGTACATCGACTAACAATACTTTTATAGTTATATACGCAACACTGGTGTAAAGCGTATATCCCCATAAAGTTATTATGTATTTGTTTTAGGTTATTTCCTGCATGATGCAGGTCATTATTTTATTTGTGGTGCTGAAATCCTTACCTAATGAAAGCAATAGTTGGTAGAGCCCTTAAGAAAAATTAGATGTCAAAGCCAGAGATGTAGAGATAAACAATAAATTTCAGGGTTTCACAACCTTTTTTGTAACACTGAAAATCGCAGCAAAGTTTGTTACTGTTATGAATAAAACAATGAATTTGGATTGTAATCAAAAATAATAAACAGCACTCACAATAATAGATAGAAATGAAATGAATCTGGATTAAAATTTGAAACCGTGATCATTTGTAAAAACAAAAATCCCTGTTTCTTCATTAAAACTCATTGGATCAAAACATTTGAATTGTCCATGCTGTATTAATTTGAACACTTTGAATAATCTGCATTTTTTTCTTTTTTTTTAAGGCCTGCTAATGGTTTAAGTACAGTACATAGTTTTAGCAGCTAACAAGCTTTAGTTATATCAATATTCTGATATCTCCCATAGAGATCATTATATTTATATATATATTTCTGCAAGTTCGGAGACATGAAGAATATTGGACATTTGAGATAGGCAAAAATCATTCTGAACATATGTAACGTCATAAAAAGACTACCAACCACTAGTAGCATATTGACACCAAATTTGCTAAAAAGTTGCAAAAAAAAGTGTGGACTATTGGTATATTTCACCAATTTGCATAAACAAAAACTAGTAAGTATGCATTAACTTCCAACATTTTTGAACAATTCTGGTTCAAAATTCCAGATCTGTATTTTCCACTTTGTTATGGAATCAGTTATTCTATCTATCTATCTATCTATCTATCTATCTATCTATCTATCTATCTATCTATCTATCTATCTATCTATCTATCTATTCTATCGTTTTTTTTGTCAACTGTTCATTATTCTGTATGCAAATTAACAACACCCCAGTGTCATTGTACTTTATGCTAAAATGTCTTTGTACCAAGCTCACCAGCTCCTTATAATCAAGCAGCTTGACTTTCTGCAGTCTTTTTTTTTAATTTTTGACATTCTGAAGCATTTATTATACACTTTTTAAAATAGATATTAAAACAGATACCCATATAGAAATCCAGCTGGAATGTTCAACAATTCTGAGCAGTATAATGCATGCGCTGCCTGTCCTTGAGCTTGTACCTTCTAAAGAACTGAGCCTTTTAGCACCTTTATTTTTTTATTTCACAATTATTTATACTTAAGGTTATCTATGTACAATAATACTCTGGTAAAAAAACAACAGCAGTCTTTTTCCTGCGTATCATCTTTTATTTCACTGTGTGATCATCACATTATCTTTCTTCTACCGTCTGGGGCCTGATTCCCCAGTTTAGGACATTTGGCAGTGACAAAATGACTGCTGACCCTTGGCCGCAACTCACCTCTATATGTTAGATATACTTTAGCTGCATACTGTAGAAGAGGAACATTGTTTCTGGATGTTGCCTAGCAGCCACAGGCACTATATGGATAAATCCCCTGTGGCTAGAAATATCCATGTAACATAAAACATCAGGTTACTGCAGTTCTGAATCTATGAGGATTCATGTCACTTGTACAGTACTCCTTGATAACGCACTTTGTTGTGTGAAACGCGTAGGAGGTCCAACAACTCCTTTGGGTGATGTTTATTATCAAATACATTTTTAATTTTTATGTCACCTGGCTCCTTGGGCAGTGCGCTACTTTCTCTCGTTTCAGGAATTAAGCCGTGATTTGATTGGAGGAAACGCATAGTGGGAGGATCCCCCTATCTTGGAGCACGAACACTATACTGAGCAAGTAGGAGACGTGCTGCCCGCTGCAAACACACCACAGTAGCCGGAAGGGTGACATCATCCTCCTGGGGACGTGAGGACGCGAGGTCGGCAAAGAACAGCAGCTGGCTGAGGACTGACCCCAGAGAGTCTATCTGTGAAGGAACAGACGTCCGACAGACGTCCGACGGAGGCGGGGTGGTGAGCGGTTGTGATGCATTGTTTCTCCACCACACACGTTAGTGTTATGTGCCCTTTTATTATTGCATTTTTGTAAGTGCATTTTTATACATTTTCATATAAACAATTTTATACTCACGGATCTGTGCTATTGAGCTATTTGTCTCTTATTGTTGAGGTGCATCTTTCCTGACCTTGCTGCGAGATCACACAGCCTTTCCAGTTTTTCCTGCCACACAGACCACAGATCACCACAGCCTATTGATATACTGTATGCCTGAAAACCACTTGCATCTTGTGAGTAGGCTGAATATAGAGCCAAGATAAAGACCTGATATTTTCACTTCATTGCAATACATCTGCACTTAGATTTTTGTTTTGTGTTGTTGTTTCTCCTTCTACACATGCTCCCCCTGGACAGTGAGAATACATTTCCTACATTCTGGGACAGGCCCCACCAGAGGGGTTGAGCAGGGAGTTTTCAATCTTATATTTGAATTCACACAAGTCACTTTATAATCACTTTATTGTATGTAACAGATGTATTTATTTATTCACTTTAAAAATAGTGACCACTCTTTGTTGCTTTGCACCTTATCTGTTCACCTTCACTTGTACTATAAACAAACCAAGAACATAAAAGAACAGATGCCAGGTAGCTCAGTATTACAATAACAAAGAGTGAGTGCTTTCATTCTTTCAGAAACCAGTTACACAAATGGATGACACTAAGAAAGCTCCAGCTCCATCTGAGACTTGGAAAGCCCCAGATTGCTCACACCTGCAACTGCTTCAGAGGAGTAACCAACATATAAACGAAACTCATGGAGCTACAGAGACTGAGACCCATATTTCCCAAGTGGTACTATGCCATAAGATACCTTCCAACACTGGAAGACACCTTGTGACCCATTTAATTGAACCGTCAATAAGGTGTCTTATGGCATACCACTAATTAGTACTGTAAATATGGGCCAGATTTGTACCATCCTATTTAGTAGGGTAAGAAGCAATAACATGCACACTGACTGTTTTCCCGGATTTTGATCGCATTTTACCCCAAAAATCCGTTTTGCAGTGTAAAATCTGAGGACGGATTTGGTCGATTTTTAATCTGCATGGATTCATAAACATCTGCCATTGGATACAATCCGCTGACGGATGTGTAGAATCCAATCCGCGGATTCAGCAATCAATTGGTGGATTCTTAAGAATACGCCAACGGATTGTTGACGACGCGGATTGGATTCTGCAAATCTGGCCACGGGATGCAGAATCCACTGAGTGTATTGGTAATAATAATACAAAATACGCAAAATGAGTAACCGCCCTTTTTGAGATTGATCCGCTGAAATCCACGGACCAAAGGAACCGGCCAATCCGCTGCAGATCCAAATCCGCCCCCAAAATTTGCCCATGTCCACTGTTTACCAGTTCCCAGCCGAGATGAAGGGTGAATCCAGGAAAACCCTTAAAACATATCCAGAAATATAGCAAACCATCTCCCTGCATGCAGGAAGAAAAACATAACTGAGTCACTTTGACATTCAGAAAACTTAATGCATTTGCATCAAAAACTAACTATACTGTACAGAACCCCATATCTCACTATATTAAAAAGAGGGCTAGACTCAGAGGCCTTAAACCTTCACTTGAATTGAGTGTAATGCATTATCACAGTGTATTCCCTGCACTTCTCACTCTACTGAATAGAGGCATTACAGAATGTTTTATTTTTATTTTAATGATTGCTATTATAATGTATGATGCCCTACTTCCTCCGTCACAAGATCTAACAATAAGATCCATGTAGTTAACGTTGTCGTTAACTTCCAGATTGTGCATGTCCATGTGTGTGTTCCACACAAAAGAATGACCGCTGGTCTTCTTTATGTATTGACAAAAGCTCAACACTACTGCCTTTTATATATGTCACCCAAAAAAGGGATCTTGAACTTTTCTGATGGAAATGTCTCACTTGAACATGCAAGCAAAATCATATACATATGGAATTCTATAGGTAAAAGGCTCAAACCTATATTTCTTGTATAGGGGAAGAATTCCCCTTCTTCAATTCAGATAATCTTTTCAATTGCTCAGTTACAAGCAGGATAGAGATGTATGGGCCATCCTGCATTTATCCAGCACATGAAATGTAAGTTTACAGCCCTGGTTTGTGACCCTACTAAAAACGACAGTAAATACTGGCAGAGGGACGACCTCTTTCCTTTGAACCCTTCACACGTAGGAGGTTCCTTTCTAAATATTGCCAAGACCTCATGCAAAGGAAGGAATATAGCCAATTCAGTTTGCTCATGAGTCATTTCTACTTATTGTATTACAAAGAAACAGACACTAAATATTAATAGATTTAAGATATTATTAACAATTGCGATTTTCTCCATATTCCTACCATCGCAAAAGGACTCCACACTTGTAGTAACTGTCATAGGCCCAGACTTGCAAAACTCTGTAAGGTTTAATGTAACGTTAACCTCTGTTAAAGTAACGTAATGCTAATGCTGTGCTTACTAAAGAAAGTCACGTAACATGAACTTATGTTAACATCACGTTAAGAGTCTAGCATTATAACAGATGCTAGGAAAAATGAAATGCAGATTATACTATATGCCGATGAGCTGCTTGCATAAAAATACCTACTCGCGAAGTTTCATTAAAGCAGCAGTCCAAACTCACGTTATTTATTTAATTTCCCCCATATAATATGTGCATCAATACAATCCACACAATGATACTGTAAGTAATTAGCTAAGTTGCCGATCGATCCATTCTCCTGTGATCGATCGGCGAAGTTTCGGTGCGGGGGTTCACTAAATGGCTGCACAGGATTTTAACTCAGTATGTGTGACTTTGTAAATGGTTGCTATAGAAACAACAAAAGGCTCATTACATTATAACACATTAAAATGTAATTCAGAGATGTTTTTAAAAACTGCTACAAGTATTTTCTCATAGTACAGAATTGATTTATTAAAAAAAACAAAAAAAAAACATATAGGATATTGCTTGGTCTGCAGCTTTAATGTTAACACCCAAAAAATAATGTTGCATTACGTAATGCAATACCTAAACCTGACGTTACTCCCATCTAGGCTTTTGCCCTATTTGTGTGTGGCTGAGAGCAATGCCAGATATAAGTATGACTTAAACAATGTGTTATTTCCCCCTCCTCGCACCCAAAAGCCCTATTTCATAATGCAGCTGGAAGTAACTCCGAGACTTAAAGCAGCAAACTGTGTGTTGCATTTTATTTTGTACTTGTTTTACGGGATCTCTTATGACCTTTTCCAACATTGTTTTTATTTGTAATATCTGATGCTTTGTTCAGGAGATAAAGGTGTTTGTAATATTAAATGCCTGGGAGGTTAAAATGCATCTCTCTCCAGAGCCCAGTGCAGTCTATGGTTACCAAAGTTGGAGATTAAGAAAATCATGATTTGTAACACACACACAAAATGTGGGACATGCTCAGGAGGCACGATAGTAACATTATACGAGAAACTCATTGAGGATTCTGTGGGGATTGCTGCTTCATATAACGTCCCGTTATCTGAAGATAAGGTAGTGTTATCCTGGAATACCATGATGTGAACCTTATGCTAATAAGCTCTAGTACAGATGTTACTTTTGTGTACACTGTTTTGTATGTAAGGCTACGCTTACAGAGCCGGCGACGGTGACGTCAGGCTGCGTTCGCTGGAAAAATCAATTTGAGATGACTTCCAGTGATCGCGACCAAGCAGTTGCCCCGTCGCGTCTATACGTGCACATGATGGCGGCAATGCATTTGTTTTGACACAACGTTGCGTCGCTGTCGCTGGCACTATAAGCGCAGCCTTAGCCGTAAAACTCAGGGCAAATAACATCAGTTCCTTATTTAGGTGACATCCCTTATTTTGCCCGGATTTTATGGAGTTCAGTGAGTCTTGCCCATAGTTTCCCCATCAATCCGGAAGCCATAAAAAGTCTACAGAAAGGGCATTTCAGGATACGTCAGTATCAAAGAGGTTAATGAAATACATCACCAGACATAGGCAGACTGTGAAAACCTCTTCTCTATTGATCCTCTCCTACTCAGATAATTGCATAGGCAAAGGTCCAAAATATTGCAGTTAGGAACCTCTGCAGCGCTTCTCAAACCATAAAGCAATTTACTAGTTACTTCTTGCATTTCTGAAGCACAGCCATTAGATGTAGAACAGAAACAGACACATGAGTTCATTCTTTAAAATACATTGAGTACGTGGAATACACGGAAATGAACTGTCTTGACTTCAATAACATGACGTGGCTCTTAAACCCTTGCCAGCAACCGTGTCTCCTAATTGTAAAGTGCTTTAAGAATGTGAGGTATATAATACTGTATTAGCACAAAGCCGATATTAAAATGAATATTTGATACTGTATTGCACATACCGTAAGTGTGTACTCATTTATAGCAGAAGCAGCTTACACACACTACTACAGTATGGCTGGCACAGTATCTTTGATCATAAGGATGTTCACTCAATTTATTGTACCTATAGTACATCCTTGAGTACAATCATCAGCTTAATGCTCAAAGAGCTCTTTAGATTCATGGCTGTTGTAGGAAAAGTCACACACCAAAAATGTGTTTTTTTTTGTCACAGAACAGTTAAAAATGTGACCCAATTTAAAGATTATAGCCATTATTTGATGTAGACTACAACACACTAATGAATACGAGAAAAAAGGGTAGCACATCGGAAAATAAAACGTATTGAAGATTGCTCCCTTAGATGTCCGAGAGATGTAAATGCTTAACCCGAGTGCTACAGGTCTTCCGAATAGCGACCATGGCTTTGGGTGCTCCAAGTCCATGATTGCATCAAGTCCCCCTCCCCCAACAGTTCAGGCTTTCAGTATATCCCAGTTTCAGCACAGGTGGTTCAATCAGAGGCCTCTGATTGTGCCACCTGTGCTGAAGCAGGCACTGATTGAGCCACCTGTGCTGAAGCAGAGACTCATTGAGCCACCTGTGTTGAAGCAGGGACTGTTTGAGTCACCTGTGCTGAAGCAGGGACTGATTGAGCCACCTGTGCTTAAGCAGGGACTGATTGAGCCACCTATGCCGGAGCACGCACTGATTGAGCCTACTATGCTGAAGGAGAGAATCATTGAGCCACCTGTGTTGAAGCAGGGACTGTTTGAGCCACCTGTACTGAAACAGTGATATTCTGAAAACCTGGTCTGTTGGGGGGATTTGAGGACTGGAGTTGAGCACCCCTGTCTTAGCCATCACTTGCCAGCCAGGAGCCTGTTGACATGAATGGAAGTGGAAAGAGCTCCCCACTTCCCAACTGGAACTTAAATAGTACAAGAGCAACGCAGTTGTTGGATGCTACAACCTTTCAGTATCCCTTTTAGGACAACATGTGTAGGTACATGGGCCCACCTGCAAGCAGTAGCGTGAGGAGATAGAAATAGACAGCAGACCATGTTTGGGTTGAAGTGACCTGTTTCATCACTATATTCCCTTTTTAATGACTGATTTCAGACTCCAAAAAGAAAAGAAAACTAGCGCTGTGCTAGATGGATTTTCAAACAGAATTGCTTTTATTCTCTGGAGCTTTCAAATAGAGTGTCCAAAGGTATATGGTGCTCAAAACTAGTACACTGGCGACACACTTTATTCGAGCTCGGCTAGTCCCACGAATTCGGGTATACCCGGGTGTATTGAGGTTTGTGACTGTTTTCTGCCCGAGTGCATTGAGGTATTTTCCAGGCAGGGATTGAAGCATTTTATTCCCGCTGGCTGCAATACTGCACAGTATATATATATATAATGCATTACAATTCATGAATTTATGCCATCTGGTAGACACGCGAAGCATTGCAGCCTATTAAATCCTAATCATTATCATTTAACAGATCAGCCACCCGTCAGCCAGGCATGAACCCAGGCTGGGAAGGCAAACGCAACGGGGCTTGTCCGAGGTGAGGAGCGGCGCATTCCAGGTATCTGCCAGGTACATACTGGGTATTTGCTCGAATAAAGTGTGTCGGTGCAGTATATGGATGTGGGAAAATCACTTGTAATAAGTATGTAAAGGGAAATAAAATCCGGAGCTCCCTTACATAAAGGTTGCAACAGGCTGAACATCAGGTTTTGGGGGAAGAATAATGCCTAATGTGTTAACCACACACAGGGTGCAATAAACATCTTCTACATTCTTATAAATATAGCCAGGTCCACTTGGTTTCTCCCTTGGTTCCCCGCTTACCTCCGCGGGGGAACCACCGGCAAGTGCAGGGAGCTACAGGCTAGTAGAGGGGCGATCCGGTCGCCGGAGCTCCTCAAGATAGGCGGCAGCCATGTTTGTACTCCCTGTGCATGCGCAGTAGCACCTGAGGATGCGGTGGCCATATTGGGAAACCTTGCGCATGCGCAGAGCACCAGATAGCAGCAGCCCGTGAGGGACAACAACCCCCAGCAGCCCAGGGGCTGTTAGTCAGGCGGCGAAGAACAGCCAATCAGCTGCAGCATTCTACTGCAACAAGAAGGATACATTTGGCACGCTCAAGATCTCGCGCTTCAGTCGGAGCTGGGACACAGATAGGTGAGGGTGTGTGTGCAGGGTGTCAGTGGCCCCTGCACTAGGCCAGAGACCCCTATAGGCCCCAGCTAGGCCGACTCCCCCCATAAGCTTATGGCTGCTACAGGGACAGGCCCAATACATAGCGACACTGCCCCTGTAGTTGCAAAGTGTCAGGGACACAGCAAGACGCCGTGCAGTGTCTGCGGCCTGTGGTCTGGGACCAGACAACACAGTATAGAGACTCTCTTCATGGTGGGACACTTCAGCGGGAGTCCACGCCACATAGAGGCGGACGCCGTCAAGGATGACGTCACTTGATCAACGGATCCCTGTTACTGTTCATCAGTACCAGAGTGCTGGAGCACAAGTGCACCAACTATATTGTAAACGCTGTCACACACTTCAGGGTGGGTAGGCTACTGTGGATGACAGGTTGGTTAGGTGCCCAGGGCACCTCAGTATGTTGGGGGACACTCTCATTCGGATGCGGACTAGGTGGTTGGACAGTGGGATACGGTGTGTGGTTAAGGCCGTTCGAGGCCTGAGCTATATGTATTATCCTGTTACCAATTGCATGTCAGTAAATCTGTTATTATATACGCTGTGTGTACTTATTGCATTGGGTCCTGTGAAGGGGTTATCCAGCACTATCAGGATCCCTCACAAGTGGAGGTGCTGTCACCAGACGGATCAGGTACACCCCTGGCTCCCAGCAGCGGAGGTTCAGGCCTCCTGTGAGCCGAAGGTAAAAGCACCACAGTAGCCGCCATGTCTCCCATAGGGTGAGGGAAACAGCGCTACATAAAAAAAACATAAACTTGGAACAGTCCAGATGGAATATATCCACACGCAGGTGACTTACATGCTCATAAGCTCCTGTTGTGCGTCTTTGACATGATTGTTTGGAGCTCCTAGGTGTGCTGTATCCTCCAATAGGTAGAACAAGAAGAATAAAGAGATGTGCGGGGCACAACCAGCGATAAAAAAACGAAGATCAATAGGTGGCTCCAATAAAAAAACGAATTTATTGTGTACATGGCTTTCAAATATAAGTTATAAGTCGAAATAATATAACAGCTTTTCCAATGCTGTGACCTATTTTTGGGGGGGGATCTTTTGGACACAAAATAAAGAATAAAAGAAGAATGTCTCCTTTCTTATGTCACATGCAGCTGAATATAGCACATGGCCAGTTTCTTAAGTGCCATACTGAGCGTGGTTTCCTCTTTCAGTATAAAATATGAAGAGATCCAGTTGAAGACTGCTGTTTACCAACCGCAAAAAGCAGCTTTAACAGCAGCATGATGGGCCAAAAATGCTCACAATTTGTGATTACTGATCATTTTGAAATCACTGCATCAGAGAGCTGTATGGTGCTGCGATTATACAACTACACTGACATGAAAATGCAATGCGTTTGTGCATAGTGTAAGTGCCTACTGCATATGCCCAGAAGCTTTGGCAATTAGATTGTAAGCTCTTGGAAGCAGGGACTCCTCTTTCTAAATGTTACTTTTATATCTGAAGCACTTATTCCCATCATCTGTTATTTGCATTATTTGTTATTTATATGATTATCACGTGTATTACTGCTGTGAAGCGCTATGTACATTAATGGTGCTATATAAATAAAGACATACATACATATATACATACATACATACATACATACATGTATATAGCCCAGCATAGCACATGAGACTATATAAAAAAGTGATGTACTGTAACATGTTATATGTTTACTATGACTCACTGACTAGTTGGAGCCATTACAAAACTGGATAACTGAGCCTGACGTAGTTGACAGATTTATCAAGTATCATGCCAAAAAATGGGTCATTCACTAAACAATATTAGCTGTACTGCCTGATGTATTTCCATGCCTTCAGTGCACCATATAGCTACTGCCATTTGATTAATGAAACTAACTTATTCATAAAGACATGGAAGTGGTTACTAATTGCCATCTCGCCATTTCTAAATAAAGCCCTTAGACAAAGTAGTTATGTGAATAAAAAATAGTGTTGTTTTCTGCAGGTCAAATATATAGTTGCACTATACTGTAGCTGATATAAGTGGATTTCCCAGCTATGTAATACATTTTCCACGGCAATATTTGACAGCAGGTACTGGTAAGCATCAAAATATAGGTAATTTGGTGGGAAAAAAAGATGTAGTGCTTTGATTCAGGATTCGATTCGAAAAGTGAAATGGAAAACCTGTTATAAAATTACACATTCCACAAAAACTTGCTGGAGCTCTAGGTTATATAGTCACCCATGTAGTATGTTTCTGAAAACAAGTAGACACCGTTTAATCAGAACCATATTTTGGATTGCAATTAAAAATCCAACCCTGTCACTAGAGTGGGGGTACAGCAAATGCCTATTAAAGTGTAATGAAAGGGTGTGTCAGTCTTCTGCCTCAATCTACTGGACCATGGCATCTATCCCTACTGAGCTACTTAGGTTCCAGTTCTCTGATCCTCCAGTTCTATCTTGCAGCTGGTCAAAGGAGATAAGAAAGCCAGAAGAATAGACTTAAGCCTGTAAGCACAATCCCTACAGTGCTGCTTGAAATAAGACAGAGTAAATACCAAGTAAATAATTAGCTACGGACCTAAATAAGGGACTTCTGCTTCCTACCTACTTGCCAGTTCAGCATGGGTACCCGGCAATCGCTATATGAACCCAGCAATTCAATTCAGAAATGTTCATCATCTGTCTACCTAGGAAACAACTCAGCCTATGTATTTGCTCTTAGCCCACAAGCAGGACTGTGATTAACTCTTCACTGAAGAATACTATAGAAAGATACCTTTCAGTGTTCACAGACCCATAACAGATAAAGACTGCATTCACAACAGCCTTTATCTTAAAGAGGCATTTATCTATTCCAGGACCTTAATTTTTAAAGAGGCTGAGCATCTGTTTTAACCTTTTCACTACAGAACCACAGTAAACTGACATTTAAAGATTTATAGATAATCTTTTGCTCATTGCAATTGACCTGGTTCATGGCTAGAGATGGGGCGGATGTTTTTGGCGAATTGGGATCCGCAGTGGACCGGCCGGTTCCTTTGGTGATTAGCGTTTTTTCGGATTTTATTATTACCAATACACTCGGCGGATTCCGCAACCCGTGGGGCGATTCGTAGAATTAAATTAGCAGATTCAACAATCCGCGCAAATGGAATCTGCCCAAATCCATGTGTGGATCTTGCATCGCAAATCAGATTTTGGTGGTAACATCAGCAAAAATCCGGGGAACAGATTTGGGTGTATTCACCCATCTCTATTCATGACACAGCTTGCTCTTTATTTCACCATTGTTAGAACCCCACTAAGGCCCAGAGCACAAACGGGTGGTAAATGTAAGCACGCCTCCCCTTACATTCAAACGGACAGGAGTAAAAGTGTGTTAACGTTCGACACCCTTTTATGGATCTGAGCTTAATTCCATTAACATCCTATCATGTAGGGCAGGAGTGCGCAAACTGGTGGGCGGGAGATTTTGCTGGCGGGCCCCGCGCTCTTCCCCACGGCATTTAAATTAAATCCTGGGGGATCGAGTGATGCCCCTGCAACACTTTACTTAACCAGATTCAGCTGCTCTGTGACGTGTCGCCACTTGGGTCAGCAGAGCCAATAGGGCTAGGAGAATCTCGGCAGCAGGAGATTGATACTTTTGGGCGCCTGAGACAACGCCAGTCGGGACCCAGAGGGAGAAGTGAGAGCTAGTGTCCAGGGAGCTGTGCTGCCCTGGACTAGGCCTAGCTTTGCCCCTTTGGCCCCAGACAGGCCCTGATCCCCCTCAGCTTGTGGCTGCTACAGGGACGGCCCATATTCAGAACACTTCCACAGTAGTCACCATAATGAGGGCACAGCACGCCGGTGTCAGACGCCACGTGGTGCGCAAGGTCTGTGGTCAGGGACCAGATCACCACCGCCATACAGAGACTCTCTTTACGATGTGACCCTCCAGCCGGAGTCCATCCCACATGGAAGCGGACGCCTTCCCTGATGGCGACAACATGGGACCTGACAGATTTCATCATCGGTTGGCGGAAACCCGGGGGCTGGAGTGCCCGGGCAGGTATATCTACAAGTGCACTAACAATCTGCTGTGGGCAGCGCTGTCACACAATGGGATGGGATTGACAATCAACGGGTTGGACACTGAGACACTGGTGCCCCTGCACCCAAGTACTGTGGGGATACTCCGCGGGCCCGTACATATATATGTTGCATGTGTTGTATGCTATAATATGTTTGTATGTTATGTGTCCAGTAAATACTGTTATCATATCCCGGTGTGTATTTACTGGTTGTATAGCCTTGGGTGGGGTTAGCCCACTGTGTGAGGATCCTTCCCAGGTGGAGGCGCTGTGTGTGTGTAAGTGAACATGGTCACACGTGGCTCCCTTCAGCAGAGGTTCAGGCCCCCTGTAAGCCACCCAGGTAAAGCACCACAGTAGTTTCCCTAGACATAGGGGAAAAAGTGCTACAGATGCAGTGGCCATTATTCGAACATATCACAGAGCCGTTTTCGTGTGCGCTGCTTTACTCCACGCGGTTGATTTGTTTGAATTTAATGGGTTCCGATTTCTTTGGGTGCAATTCTTTGCGTTTCCGTGGCAGAAATGAATGAATTGTAATGTGTACTGTGCTACTGTGTCAATTTGCAGGTGTTTAAAAACCAGAACACTAAAATGCCATTTTCTGCACTCGATAAAATACGAGTCAACACGCAGTAATGACGCGCCATGACATGGGTATTCCGAGGTATACAACGTGTGAAATGTTCTAATAACGGCTGTTGCATCTGCACATACCATACATCCATAAAATAGTCCACCCCTCCAATGTAATAACCCAAATGTAATAATGTTGATGATTCTGATTGGCCAGTGGGTGCAGCAGCAGCAGGAGCATGGCAGCAGGAGCAGGGCAGCAGCAGGAGCAGAAGGAGCAGGAGCAGGGCAGCAGGAGCAGGGCAGCAGCAGCAGGAGCAGAAGGAGCAGGAGCAGGGCAGCAGCAGCAGGGCAGCAGGAGCAACAGGAGCAGGGCAGCAGCAGCAGGAGCAGAAGGAGCAGGAGCAGGGCAGCAGCAGCAGGGCAGCAGGAGCAACAGGAGCAGGGCAGCAGCAGAGCAGGAGCAGGAGCAGGGCAGCAGCAGGACCGGCTGCAGGGGCAGAACCAAAAACTGGCACAATGAGGCTTGTAAACTGCTTGGCGGCTGGCACAGAGCCTGCTAAAACTATACTGCACCGGCAAAATCGGTAACGTTGGAGGGTGTGTCTTACCTGACAATAAACTGAGGAGTCTCTTGGAAAAGGACCACAATTATCTTACAAAAAAGAAATAAAAAATATGCTGTGACAAGCAAAATGTCTCCTTCTTCTGTGATTATCATAACTAGTAACCATTTTAATTATGTAACTCAGTCACTAACTTATCTGAAAAATTATTCCCGTAACGACACATTTTTAATCAGCTTTAAATTATATAGCTATCACCTGTCAGCATAGCTTTATTAAATCGTTTCCATCTGTTTCATTTACAGTACTGTATATTATAAAAAAAACAAAAAAAAATATATCACCTCAGGTACTGTAGGCTTAATACTACAGTATGAAAGCTGAAATGGCTTTAAAATGTTAAGGCACAAGTATACCTTGTGCTCTGACATCAGTAATCAGTCCCAGCAGTGGCTTTGCTGCAGCAGCAGCTAACTTCCCGAAGTTGTACCACAGGGAAAAATAATCCCTGTGGTTTTCTATGTTTACTCCTGTTTCTAAGGTAAAGAGGGAATGGTGGGGTGTTGTGCAACAATTGTAAACAGAGGCACAATACAATATTCTGCAAAGTGAACATAAATGCTACCAAAGAAGGATACTGTAAGCCTGAATAGTACTTTAAATACAGTGTACGTTTAACTCAAGGTTCTCACAGATTTTCAATGCTTCGCAGGCTACACCAGCTGCAAAATAGTTAAATAAAACAAGCTCCTAATTAATATTTGACTACACATAAATAGATGTTAACCCCAAAACATAAACTGATATGACTGCTGCGCTTTTCTGCCAGATTAAATGTACTTATATTGATGCAGTCTCTCCTGCAGGTAGGAATTATGGCCCATATTTGCAAAGCAGGTGGGCCATAAAGCATCGTCCAGCACTGGAAAACTTGTGGAATAGCACTGGTTAATAAATATGGCTGTGCATGTTTATATTCAAGTATACGATGCTGTGATATGGACTTGACATGTGTTGCATATAATCAAACACTGGTGATAAATCATTGTGTGTTTAACTGACAGAAAAGCATACACATTTTACATGCTGAAGGAATAGCTCACTGGTAAGAACACTGCATTAGAGGCAGGGGAACATCATTTCAATTACAGTGTCAGCGCTCCCTGTGACCTTGAGAAAGTCACTTTATCTCTCTGTGCCTCCGGCACTAAAATTAGATTGTAAGGTTTTCAGTGCAGACACATATTTTCATTTTACCGGATGCAGATCCAATGTTGGTCTTTTTTCCTCCTAATAGAGGTAAATGAGAATTTTAATCCTAATAGAGACATACAGTAGCGACAAAGTTTATTCTAACACGGCCAGCACCGCTTTTTTTAAAAAACGCGTGCGCCGCGCAGCTGTCTCCGGCCGAAACCTGGCCGGGTTACGGACGGTTTTTCCTGCGCCTCGGGCGCTTTCAATAATAAGCGCCATAGCGCTTATCTATTGAAGCACGGGAAAGCGTGGGAAACTCCGGTTTTAAACCGGAGAATGGACCCGCAAGGACCCGCGGCTAGCCTGCTGCGATCCCGGCCAGCTCCCGTCTTTTGTTAGAATAAACTTTGTCGGGACAGTATTAGTATTTTATCTGGGAGTGTTAGGACCTGTGAGTAGGGTCTGCCTTGTCGTGGCTCGCAGGCTTTCAATGCTTTGGTCAAAGGGTTAAACTAAATGACTCTTTTTCAAGAGAATATATAAGTATTTTACTGTGTATTTTTGTCATATTGGATGTAGCATTGGGCTTCTCTGTTGCTTGTTGCAGAAACATATTTGGCCTGTACAGTTCTATGCACAGCTCTGTGTATATTGTCAGTTCCATAAAGAAAACATTTTACTTGCACTTATATTGTTACTTTTTCGCTTTACATTAACTATTACACACATTGCAAATGTACCATTGTACAAATAAAATGTGTGATGTACTTAAAAGTTTAGAAATAAGCTTACTATTTAAAGTGCGTCAAATTCCTATATTTGAAGATGTAAAAACATTCCCATATCTCTGAATACTATAAGTATACAAGAAATCCAAATAAATGTATCTGAAATATTAATAAGTGCAAACTTGCTTTTTCATTTCTCAGATACGACTTCACCGACGGGGGATTCGCTAAACTCTGTTAAATCAGGGAACATAATGTGACGTTATCTAAAAGCAACGTGTGTTATGTTACATAGTTACAAAGTAGATAAGGTTGAAAAAAGACATGCGTCCATCAAGTTCAACCTCTGCTAAATTTAGACAACAGATACTTTATCCTATATCTATACTTACAGTATATTGATCCAGAGGAAGGCTAACAAAAAACCCCAGTGACATATCATCCAATGACATCTCATAAGGGAGAACATAAATTTCTTCCCGACTCCAAGAATTGCCAATCAGATTATTCCCTGGATCAACATCCTTCCCATGTTTACTTATTTGGTATATCCCTGTATACATTTCCTTTTCTTTCCCTGAGTTAACATGGTATTCACTAAGCTAATTATATGCAAAAATAACAGCCGTACTAAAGCTCATTGGCACAGATTTAATGTCACGTTATTGATGCGTTTAACTTACATAGCGTGCTGTTTTGTCCTACTCAGAGGGCTTTTGCTGGAGTGGAGAGAGAGGAGACAATGCTATGTTAGTTAACCTTTTACTTGGCCCAGGGCATAGCCACCATGCCATGTGGGGTCTGCTCTCCAGGAGTCCAGTGATGTAATAGCTCCGTCATGGTTCTTTCTGCTCGTTTTCTAGCAGAGAACTTATTCTGAACTCGTGTGGAGCACTGAACACGATCTCGCCGGAAGAAGAGCAATGGGAGGCATCTCGCTCTCCACTCGAGTCGTCAGTGATGCCGTGATCATGTGATCTCACTGAAGAGCGGTCACATGATCACAATATGCCAGAAGGGCTGTGGCCCTCTTGTGTCGCAGCATCTCCGGCACTCAAAGGATTACGCCATTACTTACTCGGACATTTCACCCATCCAACACCACAAAGGCCTTACTTCAGGAGTGGTAAATTCCCCCAAGGGTCCCCAACTGGTCAGGTTTCCAGGAAATCCTTGCTTCAGCACAGGTGGCTCAATCATAATGACTGAGCCACCTTTACTGAAGCAGGGATATCATGAAAACCTGACCTGTTGGGGGCCCTTGGGGGCTGGAGTTGGCCATCCCTGCTTTACTACGGTCTGGATGGGAGTAACGGCAGGTTTAGCTCTGACTTCACGAGCGTAACGTTGCTTTCCTGGATTACTACTCTTCATGGAGTTTACGAAAAAGAGGAAGATATTTTAAAGCCGCGTTGCTCCTTACGGGAGAAAATATGGCTTACTGTTACCTTATTGTGCTTAGTGAATACAGCGCAACATTACCTTAGATTAAAACGGACCTCCCCCTACTAGTTTTTTTTTGCTTTTTTTACCCCCACTATTTTTATAGGATGGGAACAGGGTGGTCCTCCGAAGCCCAACAATGCTATTTTTCAGCTTAAAGAAACCCCCTGTCCCAGTAATATTTACTGGGGAAGGCTGCCAAATCTCCGGCCAATACAAAGTCACAAAATCATCAGTGGCAGATTCCTATTGGACAACTATTTAAATGTCCTTTGAAAACTAGGAAGTAGCACCGGTAAATTGCCCAGGGAGAATCCAAGGTAGCGGTGGGTCCTCTGAGCTAGAAATAGCATGATTCAGCTCTACAGGATCCCCCCACTTCCAATCCTGCAAATAAAAAAGGACAGGGCGAGTCAGCAGGAATTGCTGCTAAACGTCACGGCAAGTGTCCAAAGTTTAGTACATCCTGGTCTGAGATGCAAAAAACCTGCGCCAATTCTCTTCTCAAATTTGGTCGTGATGTTTTATTACAAAAATATAGCAATAGAACAAATGTTCAGAGACTGGTGCTACAGAGTAAGTGGTGAAATATATAGTAGATTGATTGAGTCAAAACAAAGATAATTCTCTTAGATGTACTTGACGGTCTGCATAAGGATGATCTTGTAAAGGTATGATGAAGCATCTCATATAAATAATTAAATCTGTGGTTCAGATGTGGGGTATACCTAATAAAAATGGGTAATGTGGATAATACAGTCAGACCCTGCCTGTAAGACTGGTCTGACTGACTCCCCACCACTAATAGGTTAATGCCCATAAAGCAATTACATCCTTTTTCACTCTTCATCAAAGACCATATATACAATCTAATGAAAAACCCACTGGGTAGTACAGGCAGTCCTCGGTTATCCAACGGAATCCGTTCTGGAAGTAGCGTTGGATAGTGAAACCATTGTAAAGTGAGTCCCATGTTAATCAGTGGCGGAGAGCGTTGGATAACGCATTCAGGCGTCGGATAACGGATTTCGGCATCGAAAGACAGCCGTATGGTTGCATTGTAAAGAGTTGGATATGCCATTCGTTGTAAAGTGAAACGTTGGATAACGAGGACTACCTGTACACACAAATGGAGGATGTTCTGACTCTGTTGGCGCGCTTCCAGCAAATAGATATCAGATAGAGTTCCAAAAATGGAGGAAAAGTGGGGCCAGGCACATCAATGTAGGCGCTTGTACTCTTTGACAAAGCGCTGTGTTGCGCGAAATGCGTCAATTACTGTCGCCATCATGCTCGATGTCAGCCATCTCAGTAAATTGTTTTTCATTGCTGCTGTGTGCGACTTTTTTTCTCCATTTTTGGAACTCTCTCTCATTATAAAAACAGCAAATACAAAACATAATTCATTTATAAAAGATTTTCCACGGCTTTCTTGCAAGTTTTGTCAGCAACGTTAGGTTTATGGCTTGATATAGAGCTATTTGATTTGGGAGTTACTTATAAGTGAAAGGATCAGAGATGATGGGGGTTATTTATGAAGCTGCAGTAATGCCAATCAGGGCACTGTCGCTCAGTATTCATGCAACATTGCGCAGATTGACACTAATGCAGTCTATACCCCCTACATTATACCTATCTATACCAGTCTATACCTCCTACAGGTCATATTTTCTGGACTGTGCTAAACTTGAAAAAGATCTTTTTCGGTTGAAATGTTGTGTGGCGTAAATACATTTACTTGATCATCAAATCCGCAGTGCGTTGGAGCCACTTTCTTTTGCTTAGATCTGGATGACTTTCACAGGCACTCCATGAACAAGCAGCACTGGTAAACTGTACAGTATGCATACTTTTTTAATTGGTGTGCAGCATACCACCTTTCGTTTGCACTAAACCATAAGACACCATTTAAAGGAGCACTCAAAATGGCTTTTTTTTTGTCTTCATTTTTTTACATAGCATTAAAGCAGAGGGTCTCTGGAGCTGAAACCCAATCCTTTCATCTCAGGGGGCCGAACACACAAAAATACAGTTATCGCTCCGTACCAAAAACAAACAATCAAGTATAAGGCTCCAGGTGCGTAGGGAGATACAGCAAAAACACAAATGGCGAACAGAATCACCCAGGTCCCTATTGGCACGCACTCATGATGCACAAGTATAATTAACAAGGATACATATCCATTAATTTCAACCAAAATTCCCACTACCGCAATGAGGGTATATCAACAATAACAGACAGTCTGTATGAAAACAGAAAATAACAAAACTTAATGTTGACAGATAGTCACGCCGAAACAAGTGTAAGTATGTACAGGTGAGTTAAAAAAAGGACTAAAAATGATCCCTTGAGGGGAGGTGTATCAGGTGGAAAGTTAGTAGTGAATCAATCGGCTTAATAGCTGTATTATAATAATCTTAGCCTCACTACAAATCATTCCATGTATATAAGGTGGTGCGGTAATTACTAATATAACCCTGCTAAGGTATATACCCTACAAACTGAATATACGTGGTATATCGTAAGCTGCAGCCGCAGCAGAGGTAAGTATAATAAAGAGTGTGGTGTATAACAACATACATGCTGTATGTGCAGGCAATAGATAGTGGTGCAGTGATTAACACCTATGCGCCTAAGAATGCCTCTGTCAGATAATGCCCCAACACTAAACCCCAAAACTGATAATATCAGAAGGCTGCAGCTGCAACACCACAATGTCAGCAGTGTCTGGTATATACAACCGTATCTCCAAGCAGAGTGAGGAAATCTCCCGCCACCACTGTCCTGAACACCGTCCCGCTCGCAGGAGCCACAACCGTGACGTCACTGCACCCCGACGCCATTTCGTGAACGTAGACACTTCTTCAGGGGGAGGAGCCAGGGCCCCTTGCTTCCTGCTTACCTCTGTACCGAGTGCCAGTATCTTGGAGGACATTAAAGTCTTCGGTAACATGAGAAAATAGGAAGCCGATGACATCACGGCTTCCTACAGGACCGCAGGATGCTGAACCTTTAAAAGCCGCCATTATGTAACCCATATAGCCGAGCCAGAATGGCTCCCAGCACCCCCTATGCAGCTATGTATCTCCGGAAGTGGGGACCCCGGAGCTGAAATTAATATGGTTCAGCTCCAGAGAACCCCCTGCTTCAACGCCATGAAAAAAAAGGCCACTTACAGTGGCGACACTGTTTATTCTAATGCGGCCGTCACCGCGGTTAAAAAAACAACGCGGGCGTCGCGCGTCAGTATCCCACCGCTTTCCAGCGCCTGGGGCGCTTTCAATAGAAAGCGCCATAGCGCTTTTCTATTGAGCCGCGGTAAAGTCAGGGGAACGTGCGGGGAGCGCGCACACGCAACTTTCGGCGACATGCCCGTCACGTGCCCGACCAGCTCCCGTCTTTTGTTAGACTAAGCTGTGCCGGTGCAGTAGATTGTCATTTTAAGGCCCATTCAAGTAAAGGTACCTTATCGTTTAGAAACACTTAATAAATATGGCCCTATACATTATTTTGTCTAATTAAGCCTTTACACTTGCTAATATGTCTCCCATTCACAGCACAAGTTACATACTATATGCAGTTGCTCTCCCAATATGACCTATTTTGAATGTAAACTCTGTGCGATGTCCTATAAAGCAAGGTTATCGTCTTTATTTCTTCTAGCTCTTTTCAAAAGGCCAAAAGCCTGCAGTGTTCACATGGTAACTCTCTGCTGATCATCCTCACTTTCTCCACTCCACCAGACAGCACAGAGCTGTTTTCAAGGCAGGCAACAAAGGATCTTTTATCTTATTTTTCTCAGTGTAGGTTCTTTAAAGAAGCAATCCCTTTAAGGATTAAAATCAGCTCATTTCAGAGATATGCGTAAAGGGAATAATCTGTGTGATTTATACCTTTTTTTTACCCAAATCAGTCACCTTTAACTAATTGAAAATTATATTTTAAAGTTAGGGCGGGTGTAATTTCCTCTGGCTACTCCCTGTTGTCTGATGTCACTGTGTGTTCAGAAAGTGCTTCTACAGGCAGAGTGCACGCTCCACTTATATTTATTGGTTCTATGAATAAGTAGGATAAGGGTAATTTGATTAACAAACATTTCCTCATTTAGAGGCCCCTAATAAATTTAACTTCAAACTAATTTCCCTAAAAATGAAAGCACCCAAACCTTTGCTATTAGCATTGTCAAGGCCTCGGATATCGACAGAGAGCATAGCGTCACGAATGCACGCAGGCCGAGCCATCTGTGGCCTGAGATCCACAGTGGTAGAGGCGTGGTGGAGGCGTGGCCGTGATATCACAAGGCTGGTTCGCCCTCATTGGCTGAACAGCTCACGGCCGTCAGGCGACAAAAACAAATGAAGCTGTCGGGCTTCATCGCATGCACGGTCGCAAACTTTACGGAATGCCTGCAGCCTGTTGCTCACGAGCGCGCAGTCGCTCGCAGTATGGACGTGGCCTTAAACATGTTTAGGAAATCCAGATAGACTGTTACAAGTATGTTTTCTGGCCGACTATGCAGGATTGCACCCTTAAAGTCTACTGTCGAAATGGGGATTAGCAGCCATATTAATTTAGGGTCTGTACTCATGTTTATTGAAATAAAATACACATTTAAAGAAAAAAAAAATCAGTGACCATGGTTAAAAATTAGAGAGGTGAAAACAGACATCCTACTGTATTGTGAAGAAATATCATACCGGGGTATCTGTTCCTTTAATTAAATGACCTCTCAGACTAGAAGGGCCGCAGCTTACCTTACTGGGGTTCATTATGTTCAAAGTAGATGTTTGCCAGTTCTGAAAATGAAGCTTTGTGTTGCACACCCCAAATATGCAAACACACAGCTAAGTACTGTAGTGCCGACGATTATTCTAAAACAAACCTGGGGCAATCTCCAAAAAGACCCAGGTACATGCTGGGTACATGCTGGGTATATGCTGGGTACATGCTGCAACATTTCACACATTTCTGCAGACAGACTAATGGCCCATCGGATTAACAGCGGGGGTCCCTGGCAGTCCCATTCAAACTGAGTGGGAGTGCCAGGAACCCCTGCTGTGTTAATCCGATGGGCCATTAGCCTCTGCAGAAATGTCACTGAAATGTACCCAGCATGTACCCAGCATGTACCCAGCATGTACCCAGCATGTACCTGGCTAGTTTAAGGCAAGTTTTAGAATACTCGTTGGCTCGTCTGTAAGTCACTGCCTATTAAATTGTTGGTTTTTTTTTTAAACAAGTCAATGTAATCACAAAAAATAGGAAGCTTGTTCTTGTAAAGTAAAAAAAAATGGATAACAAATTATACGGAAGAAAAACATAACAGATACATTAAATGTAAACAAGGCATATGATATATTTGCGTTCTCAGCATCAGGGTGATGGAAAACGCATTACCTCAAAATCATTTTTCTGTAATAGAATAGAAAGTGTAGTATGTTGGCTTCATTTAAGTATTGTGAGTGCAATATTGCTTTACAAAAATAATAGATGTTTTTATGTACTGTAAATTGTATTTTCCTCGTCTTCCTTATCTTGTGCAACCTTCAGAGTTTTTTTTTATTTTGAAAAATTATGATTCCAAATTATATTCTCACGTACGCTTAAAATAGTTTGCTTCTGTTTTAAGAACTACTGTAAAGACATGCACCCTTCAAGGACAAAAGTATGTATGTATATCTTTATATAGCACCTATAGCTGTACTTGGCACTTTACAAGAGACAATACAGTACAGGGAATTATTACACTAAGATTGGACAATAGGTAAGGAAAACCCTGCCCCGGAGAGCATACAATGTAAATTGTTAAACATTTACAGAGAGCAGGCGACTGCAGTAGATGGCAGTTAATGGTAGGAGTGACTGTGGGTGTCAGACAGTAGCCATGAGCTAGGTTAATGAAATCCTTCATTCAAGAGGTGAGTTTTAAGGTTTGACTTAAAGCTGCAGTTCAAGCAATATCCTACATGTGTTTTTTTTATTCTAATGTGACAAGCATTTTTGTTTCTATAGCAACCATTTACAAAGTCACATCCCCTTCCTATTCTGAGACAGGCTCTGGCACACCCCTTTTACCCTCTCTCTAGCTGTGCACCAATTGTATCTAGTGCCTACCTTGTCACATGATCTTCCACACAGAACTTTGCATCTTCTGCGGCACTGACAGTGATTTAGTGAACCCCCGAGCTGAATATTTGCCGATCGATTTCAGGAAAACGGATCGATCAGCAACTTAGCTAATCACTTTTCAGTGTTCAGATTGCATTGATGCACATATTGAATGTAAAAAATAGTTTTTTTTAAATAGCAGCTTGAATTGCTGCTTTAAAGGTGAGGAGAAACCGAGTGTGAGGGAGTTCTTCAGGTAAGGGGCAGTTAGGGAAAAAGGTTCAAGACAAAAGAGACCAGCAGAGTTGAAAGGGAGGGAGACCGTTTTCGTTCAAAAGTGAAATAATGTCACTGGCATATTTCATAGCTTAATTATAGTTAACCGACACAATTTTTACAAAAATCTCAAATATCTTGGAGTGTTTTAAACTATTGTATATTTACTATATAAAGATAAGTTGTTGATCCAGACTTTCTTCCCTTTGGTGCATTGTTTAACCCAGTGGTGCCAACCTAGACAATTTGAATGGCACTAGAAGTTGGGCCCACACGGAACTTACGCATCCGCCCAGGGGAGCACCATCTCCCCTCCACCATGGGACCACAGGCCTCCCCCATCCCACCATGTAAAATGCTTAGAGGGGGACAATGAGTGAAAGAGGGGGGATTGCATGAGAGAAAGGGGGATTGAGTGAGAGAGGGGAGATTGCATGAGAGGGGTGAATTGAGGGTGAGAGAGAGGGGATTGAGTGAGAGAGGTGGATTAAGAGTGGTAGGTGGAGAATTGAGTGAGGTGGTGGGGAATTGAGTAAGAGGGGTGGATTGAATGTGAGAGGGGGGATTGAGTGAGAGAGGGGGGACTGAGAGGTGCAGAATTGAGTGAGGTGGTGGGAAATTGAGTGAGAGGGGGGATTGTGTATAAGAGGGGGGGTTGAGAGAGGTGGATAATTGAGTGAGAGGGGGATAAAGTAAAAATGGGGGTATAATTAAATGAGAGAGGGGGAGAGAGAAGGGGAATAGAGCGAGAGGGGAGTGTTAGACTGGGGGAAGTGCAAGACACAGGATTAGTGAGGGCAGAGAAATACATGTGGGGTGGAAGATAGAGGGAGGATGGGAGAAAAGGGCTAGTGTGAGAAAGGGGAGCCAAATATATGGAGGGAAAGTGAGAGAGTGGGTGAGAGTGAGGAGGTGTGACAGAGTGAGGGGGTGTAAGAGAAAGAGAGAGGAGGGTAGGGGCTCAAAAAGCCACCAACACGGGGGGCCCAGGTGGAAACTCTCGTCCTAGCCCTCCCTGCTCCATACAGGCTCCCGTCGTTCCCACTGCTTCTCTTTTCCCTGTCGTTGCTGAAAGGGGAGCAGTAGGACAAAGGCCCAACAAAACAAATTGTGTTTATTTATTGGCACGCCTGAAAAAAAGACTGGACCCCCTGGTTTAACCTGCTTGTATTGTTATCATTGGGGAAGAACAAAAATTACTGGATACAATTAAAATGACACGGGACCCAATGAGAATAGCTTATTCATTTTTACACAGGAAGAAAATAAGGAAAAACGACGCTGGTACATTTCTCCCTGCTATATGGGTCTTAATGCAGCAATACTACATTGTTTTCTTTTTTTCTTATATTTAAAGCATATCCTAATGTATAATTCATACCTAAGATGGCAATTGGTTGGTGCTCCTGTTATAAATCTGTCAAAATCCTGATTGTGTGCTTAAATAAATGGCCGCCTATCAGTTTCAATCAATCCTTCAGTCAATGTAACTCAGCAGCTACAATGTATTCTTATATTACTAAGGTAACATTATCTATTATTACAGTTTGCGGCTCAAACTGCTGGGAACATTGGCAATAAATTATCACAAACAGGAAAGTGTTGCAAATATCTTGAACTGCTTGGGAGGTGGGCCTTTTTAAGGATTTTTTTAAAGTACTGATCATCGTTTGGTTGCTACAGCAACCATTTAGAAAGTCATATCCACTTCCTGTTTTGAAACAGGCTCGATACACACCTTTCTGAGCTCTGCTCTCAGGAAACAAAAGTCACAAACAGATCTAATGTTGTGTTGCAAACAGCAGACTGTCTGTGACTCTGGAACCTGTAAGAATAATGTGTTACACTTAGTAATATTATGTTACATACCAGCTACAGCATTTCACAGACTGCAGCATAGTCAGAAAGCGGCCATTTCGTTAGGCCCACAATTAGGATTTTTACAGATTTATAACAGGAGCACCAAACGATTGCCAGCTTAGGTAAGAATGTAGAATTATAAATTGTCACATGCTTGAGGTGCTTTAATAAAAGCAGTAAGTAATGTGCATTCTACTGCCATTGTCAGCTGTTCTAATCGTAAATTAAAAAATATATAAAAATCCTTTAAACCTATTAAATGATGTTGACTTGTGTTACATTGCATGTGTGCACATAACATGTATGATAAAATGCCAAGCCTGTTGTTGTCTTAACTAACTGCATTGCATTTTCTAGAGAAAAGCAAAAGGATTATCTCTGATAATGCCATTGTGGTATAATCACCGCATTAGCAAAGCTACATTCTGATACAATTTTACCTTACAGACTGAAATGGAATCAAAAAGCAGAGATAATATATCTGTAAGTAACAATGATCCTGGAAACGTGTTTACTAACAGTTCATGCAGCTCATCACACATCTTTCCAACTGATATATGTGGTTGAAATGTACAGTATGTGCATGATAAAATGCGAGCGCATACCGGCATAGCAACATAAAAAGTCTGTTTTGAAACAATAATACCAAGAGTCAAGGTTTTCTTCCTGTTCACGTCTCACCCTCTTGTGCTTAGGTATTATGGGAGTCTGAATGAAAAATGCACCAAGAACTGCATGTACTGCAATAGAATGTCTAGACATACTGTCATTTCATAATGTGTAGGTGTAGGGAACACTTGTACTATAATGTTCTCTGAAAAACTGCAATGCATTAACCTATAACCCATGCCTGAAGCAGTTAATGGCTAAAATAATTATGCATTGCATAGATTACTGAGAGCTTCAATAGACCTCTGTGTGGAATTTGTGACTGTCAAAATTAAGACTGTTGACTCTACGGGAAAACAGATATTTGCTTTACCTCTGGTTGTTGCGATTATCAGATAGTGTTTGAGAAATTGGTAAACCTCTACATAATCCTATTAAAAATACAGTAGGTGAATGTAAAATGGATTGCAATCATGTTCAACCCTTGGCTTGCAGAGAACTTGCAATGCTTTGTGCTTGATACTAAAGATGTTACTTTGGGTTGAGAAGTGTGATTGGGAAATCTTTTGAATGCATTTGAAGGTCCAGGTGTATAAAGTAGATTCAGCATTCCTACAATAATCTGATTTGTCCATAAGAATGAAAAGTGTTCCTGTGAAGTGTCTGCACTCGGTTTCGACCAGCATATTACTTGAAAATGTGCGTAACTTACTGGTTACAAAAAAAAAGTGTTCAATTTGATGATCAAACTTGTAGATGTAAAAAATGATTATAAAAATGCTGAACAGACAGCATACACCTTGCCAGGGCTGTCATGTTTGATTCATGTTTGTCATGTTAGCTTCATCCAAGCAAGATGACTATAATGTAAGGCATGATTTATTTATTATTTTATTTTTGGTTCATTCAGCCATGATGAAGGTTCCCAGATGAACCGAAACGTTGTTTTATTTCTGCTTAGACGTACATTTAAACGATAATGTTGCTACAGTGTCGGTGTCGGCTCCTTGTGACCTTGGGCAAGTCACTTTATCTCCCTGTGCCTCAGGCACCAATAACCTAGATTGTAAGCTCCACGGGGCAGGGACCTGTGCCTGCAAAAAGTCTCTGTAAAGCGCTACGTAAAACTAGCAGCACTATACAAGAACATGCTATTATTATTATTATTATTATTACAGAATGCTGCAATATAACCCAACATATCACCAAATAAAGAACAACGAAGCCTGCTACCGCTGCATACGATTTTAAAGCTGAGACATGAATTGCTTGTGATGTGCAAAACTGTCCCAACAGCATTCACAAATTTGTTTGTGTTTTTTTAAAATGTTGCTGTTTTGCAAAATATGTTGTGAAGCGAAACAGGGCTAAAAAAAAAATCCCAAATCAATCTTAGATGCAGCCCCCTGCAGGAATCTGAGAGTCCTATGTTAGCATCATAGCCATTCCTCCCAAAAGACTCATTCACACAACACGTGGAGAGATACTGTAATAAACACAACTGAGATACCTGAGAAATAAGATAAAGGTAATATGCAAATAATCTATTATCAATATTCAAATGAGCTAATGTCTTAGTTATCTCAGGTGTGTTCGCAGGTATCTCGCCACATGTTGTACAGTGGTGTATTTTGGGAGCTATACACTGTAACTAAATGGGGACACCACTAAATCTCTCGCTCATGTTTGGTTAAATGAAAAAAAATGCTTTTGAAATGTTTCCTACAAAACCAAGGTTTGAACAGTACGGCATCAAGGAGGCGTCCGCCGCATGTTAGTGCCTTCCCATCAGGCCAGATAGACCCGATAGTGCGGCAAATGTGTATGGGGCCAACATTTTTGCCATCCCTAAATTTTTCGCCTTAGGCCCGGGCCTAATGGGAGATCCGCCTGCTTTATACTATCATAAACATTTTATAGGCAACAAAATGATTCCTATTAAGGGACTGGAGTATGTATTTGCACTTACTTTGTTCGTTTTTTTGTTTTTTTGTTTGTAAGTATTATTGGCATGAGTGTACTTTGGGACCTATAACTTCAAAACAAAGTGGTTATGTGTTGTATTTGATTTACAGATGTAGCAAGTCTTATTTCCCCCCATTTCTGGGAACGCCGCCGTCATCTGTTTAGCGCTGCACTGGGTGGGCAGGGAGAGAAAGGGACAGGTCAATTTTGTATGGTTGGCAAAGTGCTGCCAACATATAATACATAATAGTAGGTTATGATTATTTCAAATAGATTAAGAGATTAGATTAGAGAGGTTTTCATTAGAGAGGGGCAAATTGTTTGGGCGGTTGTGGATCCGCTGCGGATAAGCCGGTTCCTTTGGTCCACGGATTTAGTCAATCTCAAAAAGGGCATTTCGTCTTTTTCAGATTTTTTTTACCATCCACAATCCAATCCACGGATTCCGCATTCCGCATTCCGCTGGTGGATTTTAAGAATCCAATCACATGGTTTGCTGAAACTGTGGATTGGATTCTTAAATCCACCAGTGGAATCCACGGATTGGATTGGTTAAAATCCACCAGCGGATTGTATCCAATGGCGTTTTTTGATTAATCCATATGGATTGAAACTGGAACAATCCGCCGACGGTTTTTACACCACAGAACGGATTTTGAATGGAAAGCTCTGGAAAGTCCGCAAAACTGATTTTTACCGTTTTCATAGTTGTAATATTCAGCATACGCCTTTCAAAGCCAAAAGCTCTGTAAAAACCTATCGAGAACTCTCATGTTGGTCCATTTCAACCATTGTGCACCCTTATAATGTCCATGAAGGGGTAAGAAGATCGGGACTATGTGATATGATGAGATGAAGTTGTGGTAACATGGAGCAAGAATGTCAATGGAACTCTTCTGCCAACGACATTCCAGAACCAAAGGGATTAAGCACTATCATAATGTATAATTAATAATTATTATTATATTTTGTAAAGTGTATCTATTTATTATTAAAAAAAATATTAAGGTAATTACTGTATCAAAGGTTACGAAATAGCCAGTTTCTGTTCAGTGACTCGGGTAATTGGTCCATAACTTGACCACCTTTAATTGTTGTATCTCAGATGACATTGTAAATAATAACCTTATCCTGATCTTTTTTTATATAAGGTCAGTGTTTTAATTACTGCTGGATGCATCTGTCAGGTAAAAACATAAACTGAAAATAGTATTCTCATTTATTACAAAAGGGGCTGAATTACATTTGCTCGCTCATACTAAATGTAAGGATATGGCGTCTGCTTCTTCCGATTTGATATTTAAAAGTCGGGTTTTTTGGGGGGGTTTAAACTCCTATTCATTATAAATTCAAGAAATACCCTGTCGACTGTGATTGTTGTACCCTGTCAATCATTGTATAAATAACTGAGTATTCTCTATGTATTGTATATGCCATTTTCCATTCCTGATTTAATATTGTGTTATTTTTGCAAATTTTATAGTACATGATGCCAAAAAATTAAATAATTAAAGACAACTAATACATACATTATTTTGCCTATCCAGCAACTGACTACTATTTTGCACCATCTTCTGTCTTATATATCAACTTTACTTGTTAAATGACCCATATAACAAGATGCAATGCTACTAACTGCTGCAAATTACCCATATAATGTTGTAGAGGTATATGCTCCATGTGTCTTTTTAGTCATTAACACCATCAGTGCTGAAAGGTATTACAATACATTTCAAAGCAATATCTAGCCCCCCAATGCACTGTTTTAAGATGTAATTTATTGTGTTCTGTCCTCTTGTGCCCACTTAATTTGCATTGTAAATGTGATGTCTCTTTGAATCACTTTTGCCTTTATTTGTGTCAGATAATGATGCATTTTGACACACTAAACTTAATTAAATGTTAGTTATTATCTCTAAAGATGTGCAAATGTCTACGAAAGTGCTACACAGAATTGTTCATGTCTTTTTCTTAAATGTCACAATTTTCACAAAAGTTGGCATTATTTGAAAAACAAAATCTGCTATTTAAATCAGACCGTGAAATGGGCTTTTGCTGGGCAGGAGAGGATTTAAATATTTCATTTAGATATGCAAATTAGTTCATTTCCCAGGTATCTCAGGTGCGTTCGCAGCGACTCTATTGGGAGATATACAAGCAAACGGGTCCCATACTAAACCAGCCTCTCTCTGTCTTCCTCTTTAAAATTGGCTTTCGCTTGGTTCATGAACTACAGTACTGTACTCCTGTATGGTGAAAATGTTTCACATTTGTAATCGCTACCATAAAAAAATGAACGGTTTGCGCGTTCACATTTACGAAGTGTCGCAAATGAGATGCAATAAGAAAAATGTTTTTAGTGTGCCCTAAATAACTCTAACGATTAAATAAGCGATAGCTTTAAAAAAAAAAAAATGTGTTAATCAGCGCCAGCGATGCAATACTGTAGGTGGGGAGAGGGGTTATACAGTAGCACACTGTTCTAATGAGAGGTACTGTAATTTATAGGATTTCTTAAAAAATGGTATGGCAGAAAATGATTTTACCCCTGTGATGCATGAGGCTACCAATGCATTGCAAAGGAATGCGATCCGGCACTAAATGGGTTAACATGCAACAAAAACATCCTACAAACACAAACATCAGTATGTGCAAATGTTAACCCCTTAGTTGCCCAAGGGGCAAGATAACCTCGCTGCTCCTGTATTTTGCGGCCCCCCTGGTTGTCGCTAAATTATTAGTATTAAGAATACAAGTCCGGAAGATCAATATGACCACGGCTCAGCCATCCCCAAAACAGACAAATATGGTAGACGAGGTCACCTATAGAAAGCCACAAATTCTATAGGGGCCAATATCTTGTATCTTGTAATACTTATGAATATTTAATTACCTCTTAAATTGTCATTCAAATTTCTGTTAAAACTGTGGGTGAAATATTGCTGCAGTCAAAATCACATTATCACTGTTTTACCGCATGCAATGTGGCTTTAGTGAGTAGATTGATGAATACAAGTGGTGTTAAAGCAGCGAAACATGTAATGTAGCACTGAACGATTTTCTTTCTTTCTTTATTTTTATTACAGGTGTAGCCAGGGTCCCTCCGGTCCCCCTGTCTGCCAGTTTCTTTCACCCTTGCGTGTGTGCTGCTGTGGGGGCGAGCACGTTCCTGGGGGCTCCCGGTGGCAGCTGCGGCAGGACGCCGCTATGTTTAATGTGTTTGCGCATGTGCGGAGGCTTGTGCATAAGCAGAGCAGTCGCGGCGGCCATGTTGAGGTTGGCGCGGGAGTTTGCGCCTGTGCAGTGCAATGCACAGAGGTTGGCAAGGGTAGAGGTGGCCATTACATGTGTGCAGGAGCTCCTGGAAGTTGCGCATGCTCAGTTAAGAGTAGCGGCGGCCATTATAGCTTCAGACATGCGCAGTAGAGATCGCGCACGCGGCGCTAATAGAGAAGAGGTCCTGAGTGGACTATGATTCCCAGAAGCCTCTGGGGACTGCCCTTTCACCCCTATCACCTGCTGCATTGAAGCCAATAGGGTTTATAGATTCTCCTGCAGCAAAGAAGATACAATGTTGTGTGCAGACAGGGAGTGTCAGTTAGGAGCTGGGATACAGAGAGGGGAGGGTGTGTTTGTGCAGGGAGGAAAGTAGCCTTCTGCACTAGGCCAGAAGTCTCCCCTTAGGCCCCAGCTAGACCCCACTCCCCTTCAGCTTGTGGCTGCTTTAAGGAAGGCCCCTTAGGTAGGGACTTTGCCCTGCTAGCAGTCAGTTTAGTCAGTTCAGCCAGTGACACAGCTGCAGTGCTGTGTTCTCTGACAAGAAGGGTCAGTATACAAGGAATCATTCTCTGCAGAGCAGAAACAGAGACTGTCTGAGCGGTGAGCTTGCTCAGAAGGAGACCCCCATCGCTGAGGCTTCGGCACTGGACACAGACGGGTCCTCTTCCACAGTTCTGCGGTACCCAGTTGCAGGAAGCACCGGGCAGGTATTATCCAAGTCACCAAGTGCACCACCTATACATTTTATCTTAGTGGGCAGCGCTGTCCCACACGTGGGTGGGGTTGTAAGACTCTTGGGACTTTGGGTACAAGGACTTTGGGAATACTGTGTGGGGTTAAGGCCATGCGAGGTGTGTGGATAGTTGTGCTTAGCTGTGTTACAGGGTGACACTGAAGTTCTGTACTGTTGATGTCATATTGTTGATGCATGTGTATCGTGTTATCTGCCCGTATAGTAAACCTGTGTTATATATACCTTGGTGTATGTGGTTCATATATGTGGGTCCTGTGTAGGGGACATTCTATACTCCTAGAATCCTGCACAGGTGGAGGCGCTGTAATTATAAGTTCGTTCCAGAGGATTCACCCCAGGCTCTCACTAGCGGAGGCTCAGACCTCCTGTGAGCCTAACAGGTATATTGCACCACACCTGGTAACATATAGGTTCCCCCTCACATACACTCTATATGCGATTGGGTGGGGGAATACCCGTTACACAGGTTTGATGCAGGGGTGTTATTTTCAGCTCCGGAGACCCCCTGTTTTCACAGACACTTACCTACATAGGGGGCTCCTGTATCCCTGTGAAGTGACAGGTCACACGGGCCAATAGGAAGCCGCAAGGGCTGTGATGTCACAGCTTCCTACTGGCCCGCGTGATGCAGGGCATTTAAGCCGCTATTTCATTAGTCACGCAAGCTCTCTAGCTGCAAAGATACAGACATCCCCTACGGAGGTAAGTATCTATGAAAGCAGGGGGTCCCCAGAGCTGAAATTAACACGGCTTAGGTCTGGAGACCCACTGCTTCAATCCTTTAAAAAAAATGTGTAGTGCTACATTTTGCTGCTTTAAATACAGCTAAAGACAATTTTTCCTATTAATGAACCTTAGAAAATCTAGGCCTTGAAAACTAAGACCAGTAGTAACTAAACCTCTTTTTGACATGGTATAGTTCAACCATTTACAAAAATCATATTTTGTATCATGCAAAATCCCCACATTTGTGACAGAGTGATGGAAAGGCGCTAAACACTGTTAGTGCTCACTAAATAATAAGTGACATATAACAAATCCAATCTAAATTGTGATTCAGGTGAAAATATATATAAAGTAATGCCAAATGGCATGTAGAATTTAATTAAATGTTGCAACTCCCTGCTCGAACCCTCTGGTAGGGACTGTCTTCACTGGTCCCCAGAAGGTAGAAACGTTTTTCTTGCAACCTAGGGGGAGCATGCGGAAAAAGAACAACAAAAAAACAGCAATCTAAATGCAGATGAAACACTATAAGTGAATTACTTTTATTGTAAGTGCGCATTTTTATTACGTATATAAAATATCTACCTTTGTACTATTGATCTGCACCATGGATATGTCCTTTTGTCTTTATATTTAATCACCACACTGAACACTTGGGGTGGAGTACATCAACGCCTGGACACAGGAGACCACACTACTAAAGATACCAATTGTTGCCCATATACCACTTACATCTTGTAAGTAGGCTACACTTATGAGCCAAGACTTCTTGTGAAAATATTCACTTATAGTGTTTCATCTGCACTTAGATTGCTGTTTTTTTGTTGTTCTTTTTCCGCATGCTCCACCTGGGTTGCAAGAAAAATCCCCAGATTTGATCATGAGCATCCTTGCAAATAAACTCATTTATATGGATATTCGAAGACATTTTATTGTCATGTCATTTACAAACCTCCTCTTGTGAACAACATGGCATGTACAGATGTAGCCAGATTTATCCTCCCCAGAGCCGTGACAAAAAAGCATTTTGCCAAAGAGAAAGGCCACAGGCTGCCATCAGGGAGACATCCTGTCCCTTTCTCTCCCTGCCCACCCAGCGCAGCGCTAATCAGATGACGGCGGCGTTCCCTGAAATCGGGGGAAATAAGACTTGCTACATCTGTAAATCAAATACAACACATAACCACTTTGTTTTGAAGTCATAGGTCCCAAAGTACACTCATGCCAATAATACTTATAACCCAAAAAACAAAAAAACGAACAAAGTAAGTGCAAATACATACTCCAGTCCCTTAATAGGAATCATTTTGTTGCCTATAAAATGTTTATGATAGTATAAAGCAGGCGGATCTCCCATTAGGCCCGGGCCTAAGGAGAAAAATGTAGGGGTGGCAAAAATGTCGGCCCCATACACATTTGCCGCACTATCGGGTCTATCTGGCCTGATGGGAAGGCACTAACATGCGGCGGACGCCTCCTTGATGCCGCCCTCTTGTGCTTCCGAATTGCAGCATCAAATGACGCCGCAGACGTCAGCAACGTGACATGACGTCTTGTTACCATGGCAAGACGGCATTAAATGACGCTATGATGTAGTGTAACCATGGCAACACATGTGTCGTCACGTTGGTAACGTTGCGATTCAGAAGGAGGAGGGCGGCAGGAAGGAGGCAGTTGCCAAATGTAAGTGCCTAGGGGCGGCGTAGCTTGAAATCCACGCTATCTGTACTGTTCAAACTCCCTGTGACTAAGAAAGTAACTGGCAAGATGCTGTCATTTACATGTGTATTCACTTTTTGACATCATTGTAATATCTTTGACCTTCCCTACCCATCAGTAACTACACAGAAGGTCAAACAAGAGATACTCATTTCCATATTTTCTTTACCTCATGATATTAATGAAAGTAATATTTACAATGTGTTCTTGCTCCCTCAAAAACATGCCATCTCATTAATTTATATAATATCCTTTACATTTCTTTATTGTATGCAGTATTTATTTTTATATATAGTATATTGAGCACTCGGATAATCTTCAGATCAAAATGACGGTAATATTAGCAACATTTTATCACGCCCAAATATTTTATTTTCTGTGATATATTTTTGTTTGCTTACTGAAAATGTCAAAATGACTCTGAAAGTAAAGCCAAGTATAAGTGGTGTTTTGGGCAAGATTCCCGCAGCTCTGTTAAATCAGGACAAATAACGTGACATAACCTAAAGAGGTAACAGACGTTATTTTTCCTGAGTTTAACTGGTATGCACTAAGCTAATGATTTACCAAAATAGTGTTCGTCACCAAAAGTTGTTCCTCCTCAACAGACCAATAGAGGGGATCTCCACAACACATGGTAAATTAATGCATTTCGGTACAGCAACGAGGTGTGTGATCACAGCATTATGGAAACAGACTGAAATTCCAACTATTCCAGCAATCAGAAACAGAATTTGGTTTGTATGCCAGATGGAAAAATTAACAAGTTTGGTTAATGGTACTGGCGCTAAATTTCTTAAAGTCTGAATTATGTGGCTAGCGCAAACAGACCTCCCAGGGGTGGATGGTACTACAATTGTGCTATGATAGTCCCGGAAACGCGCTCTCCGCTAACCTAAAAGGGGGAGACAATAGTCGGAAGGGACAACGGGTAGTCCTTTGACTTGACATCAGAGAGTTGTGCCACGTTGGGAGGTGTACTCTGGAAGTCTGAAGGAGGAGATGTTTGCATCGAGAGTTGGAGAAGCAGGGGATTGGACTCCATCCCCCCCCCCCTTCCCACCCCTCCTGATTTTGGTTCAAATTTTCTTTTTATTACAAGTCTGATTATTATCATTTCTATGTGTATATTTGTATAACAGATGTGATTATGAACATGAGACTATGTACGGATACATGTCAAAACCTTCAATAAAATTTGAGTTAAATAAAAAAAAGCAGTAGCGCAGCGATAAATTCACCAGTGCACGTGTTCCAGCCACGTAACGTATGTGCATTACCCTAACTTCGTAGAAATGTATTGATATGTTATTTCAGTTGATAACCAGAGGTTATTGTAACGTTAATTTCTTCAGTGCATATACAGTACATTCAGATTAACGTCGCATTAAATTGGGTTAATGTTACGTTAAATAGGCTAACGGAGCCCCGGTTAAAACTCTGGGCTTAAGGAGACAGAACTGGGGCACGTGCACTATGGAACAGGAAACTGGGGCATGGGGAACTGGGGCACAGGAAACTTAGGCACGGGGATCTGGGACACAGGGAACTGGGATACAGGGAACTGGGACACAGGGAACTGGGGATGGGGAACTGGGGCGTAACTTACATGACCCTCCCAAAAAAAGCTTACTAAAACCTGATAATGCGTACAGTATGAGCGCTCTAAATTCTAACACACTATTGTACTGTGATGAGAAAATTAAAAGGATATAATTGTGGAAAACTTAGCAAAACCAACAACAATAGTTATACTTGTACAGGCTTCTCCAATTAGATGTAACATTATTGATGTTATTATTATTCGCACAGTGCAGCAGGGTTATTAATAACAAAAACAACAAGATTGCCACATTAGTATACATTGGTAAGGTACAGTATGTAAAAAATCAGCTCTGAGTTTCTTACAATCACAAGGAAAGGGACAGAGGGGGAAAGAGGTAAGCTTGCTCCTGGTTGCAGCTGCACAGAAATATACCAGCTGGGACTTGTCAGCATCGGACGTTAGCTGTTATATGGATTGCCGAGGCAGGAGAAAGAAGATAGGTGGGTAGTAAATCCTTTAAATAGTTTGATGGCAGAAGAAGGTAGACAATGAAATTGGTGTGGATTTAGATATAGGTTGGTATTGAACAGGGATGGCCAACTCCAGTCATCATGGGCCACCAACAGGTCAGATTTTCAGGATATCCCTGTTTCAGCACTGGTGGATCAATCAGTGGCTCAGTCATTATGATTGAGCCACCTGTGCTGATGCAGGGATGTGCTGAAAACCTTACCTGTCAGTGGCCCTTGAGGACTGGAGATGGCCTCCCTTGGTCAGAACATTGTTTTTTAACCTACGATCCGTGGAACCCCGAGGGTCCTCTTAGAAAAATATGGTAATGGTGGATATAGTCCATTCATTTTATTTTTTCATTATTTCTAACGAAATTATTTCAAAAGAGGATTTCAATTGTATTACATGTTTGTACTTTAACGTTATAGATTACCTATAATATACAAATGTTTAATTAAGAAACAAACTATACAATCAAACATTTTATTTTTACGTAAAGGATACTGTATAAGTGAAAAAAGAAGCAAATAGCGCACTGCCAGGGAGTCAAGTGGTGAAAAAGTTATATCCTATTTATTTCAGCACATCGCCAGTAAAAACATCACCCCAGGGGGAGAACAGAGATCCTCCTACGCGTTTCGGACGGGTAGGTCCTTTATCAAGGACCCACTCCGCTATAGTCTATTTGGGGCCCTACAAGATTTATTGATTACTGGATGAAGTTTATCAACGGTGGAGCACCCTTTTCCCCTCTCCCCTTTGGATACTGTATAAGTGGGCTGGTAATTCAAGTTTAAAACCAGAGACATAACATAAAACACAGACAAAGCTCAGTGCACATCCAGAAAAACTTATATACGGTACAGTGCCTAAATATACATGTATAAATAACTAATAAATAAAATGGTCTTTTAGTTTAACATTTTGGCCAAATTGTTGTAAGCCCTTGAGCCAAACTTCACGGCAGATCACGTTTCAAGGGTCCCTACACTAATATAAATTCTTAATAACCTGTGCATTGCCAGGAAGAATGATTTATAATAAATCTGTCAATATAAGTTGCAAAAGTTCTAAGTCTGATTGAAGCTTTTATTAACCTGTACATTACCAGGAAAAGCACTCTGTAATAGATTTGTCACAATCACACTGCATGCAGGCAAGTTCCCCTGATAGCGAGAGATGCCATGGAGTGAGCTTTTAACCATTTAAATGTGGGAGGGAGTGAGCTTCAATTGGATAGGAGGTTGCCACCCTCCAAAACAGCCAAGACTAGCTGCACAAGAATTATAAAACATACAGAACACCTACAAGCTCAAATTGAACCCCCAAAATACCCACAACATATATATATACATGTATATTTAGGCACTGTACCGTATATAAGTTTTTCTGGATGTGCACTGAGCTTTGTCTGTGTTTTATGTTATGTCTCTGGTTTTAAATACATATTGCCATGCTCAGTAGCACTCCTCTGTGAAACTTATATGCTTATATATATGTTGTGGGTATTTTGGGGGTTCAATTTGAGCTTGTAGGTGTTCTGTATGTTTGGTAATTCAAGTTGTTACAAAGTTTCACAATAAATTTTACATTTTTAAAAAATTCTGCAGTTCTTATAAATTTGAAAAACACTGTCTTAGAAAGTCTATGAGTGTGTCTATCAATGAAATGGTGTGTGTATATACATATATATATATATATATATATATATTTATATATATATATATATATATATATATATATATATATATATATATATATATATAATCTATCTATCTATCTATCTATCTATCTATCTATCTATCTATCTATCTATCTATCTATCTATCTATCTATCTATCTATCTATCTATCTATCTAGCTATCTAGCTATCTATCTAATATATATCTATATCTATATATGATATCATGTATATCAAATATTATATATATATATATATATATATATAAAAATGTAAATATACTGTATGCTCATTTGCATGTCTTAGGCAGGTCTGCAACCCCACCTTTCACCATTATCACCCAGCACCCAGCACTTCCACTGCAGCAAGGGATTCTGGGAAATTACATGCAAATGAGCACACAGTGCCACTTTTTGCTTCAAAAACCACTTTATACATGGTTCCCTATAGGCTTAAGCCTGCTGTATGGTCACAGCTTTGAAAACAGCCAGGGTTAAGATGCATAGCCAGAAAACCCACCCACAGACAGCTGTTTCGACCTTAATGGGTCTCATCAGTGTGGGGTTGGTTAACTGGCTATGCAATGAAGCATATATTTATATATATATTTTTTAACTATGTGCTTGCTAAAGAAATGTTACTGAGGAATAAGCACAGCCAAACCAATGTAAAGCTATTGATGGTACATGAAGTAGGAAAACGAAATAATGGAACTGTTTTTTTTTTAACATAATTACAAAGAATTAATGAATTAGCAGATTGTATAATTCCTAAACAGTATATTAATCTGTCAGACTCATAAAAGGGACCCAAAGATCTCCTGTCATTACCTGAAGACAAATGTACTCATGGATACCTAAACCATCTGGATGCGGGTCCAACACGCCATTAGTGTGTTTATATGTGCGTTTGTTTTTTCACTACTAAATACAGTAACACTTATAATTTAAAAAATACTTTCTTTAATTATGAGTGTTACACTATTTTTAGTTAATTACCCCCCTTGAAACTGAGATCAATGTGATGTCCTCTAAAGTAGGTTATTAGTTTTGTTTTTATTTTTTAATGGCCCAAATGCTGCATGAGATTGTTCACATGGCAACCCCTACTACTTATTCTCTCCCAGTAAGAAGCAGAAAGCTGGGTTTTTTATGCAGGCTTCAAAGTGACCTATCAGACAAACTGTCTTATCCTGAGCTTCTCTGATACTGCTCTTTAAATTGCAGATGTCACAAAGGGGGAGGACTTAACGGGCATGTAACAGTTTAAAAACCAGCAAGCAATGAAAAACAAGAGAGATAGGAACAGACATCAGTGCGGTACATACATCTTCAACAAATAATATATAAACAGAGTTAACCACACCTTTTAATAATGGTAGTTTCAAGGGGAATTATATGAGTGGAGTCCTGATGGACAAATTCTGGAAATAACTTTGGGTTTAGGAATGAAAAGGAAATACAAGCATGTATGTAATACTTCTGCATGTTTGTGCAGTATGTACACATTGATAGCATGATTATTATGAGGACATGGTAATAATATTAATTGCAGTTATTAAAAAAACATATGATATAGATACACGTGCATAGTATATTAAAAATTCAGCAAAACATTCACCGATTCCGGAAAGAATTCGAGGAGTTACATTGTAATGTATGTTTTCAGGAAGGCAGAATGTCCTTGTTCAGTAAAAGTGACCTGTATCCAACATAACATATTAGGTCACTGATGAATAAACATATACATTAAACAAATTAAGCACTCCACCATCTAGTGTTTCAAGAACAAAGAAGAGAAAGAAAGAAAGAAAGAAAGAAAGAAAGAAAGAAAGAAAGAAAGAAAGAAAGAAAGAAGGGTAACATTTTTAGTGCTTGTTATTAGAGATGGGTAAAATGTCCGCCAAGCAAATTGATTTCACGAAAATGAGGCAGCTTTGTCAACATTTGCAAAAGCTCAATTAGGCTGCACTTATAATGCCGGCGACGCGACAAAACAAATGTATTGCCGCCATTGCGTGCGCTTATAGTAGAAGCGAAGCGACAGCGCGACGGCTTGGTCACGATCGCTGGAAGTCTATTTGATTTTTCCAGCGCCCCGCAGCGTGACGTCAGCGTTGCGTCGCTGTCGCCGGCCCTATAAGCGCAGCCTTACTCTATTTAATCTGACTCTGAAATAGGGCTTTTGTGTGAAAGATACAGATGTAGCCAGACTCAATGTCCTCTGTGCCACGACCTCTGCAGTCACACGACCACAGTGGTCGCGCAACCAAAGGAGCAATGCTGTGCTGAGGCCAATTGAAATAGCATTCTTAGGCAATTTTTTAAATAATTTCAAAGCTTGTGGTTGGGAACCACCTAAGTACATGTCTTTATATTTATTTTTACATATATGCCATAGCTGGAAAATCACTCAAAAGCCATCAAGAACAGCAAAGATGGAGATCAAAGCTTGGAAACATATTTTTTACAGCAGCTGTGATTGATGGCCCAATTAGAAATAGCAGGTATCTTGTTACTTCTATTGCTATGCATTTATGTTATCATTGGAAATACATTTTTTATACTATTATCTTTCTTTTAGCTTTGAACATTTTGCTATTGATGTCAACATGGATGTCCACATTCAGACCTGCAGTCTTGTTAATATCTTGTAGGGCACAGTCCATCCCCCACACTAGGAAACTGTTCTTTAGCGAAAGGCCCTTTAGCGCTAGAAGTTTGGCTGGATAGCAATGTCAGAATCTAATCTTTTTCTCAGAAATTCCACATTTCCACAATCAATTTCACACCATCAATTTGCTCTTTTGCAATTGAATTGCAGCTCGGTCACAATTCAAAATTCACAAGTGATTGGCCAAGCATTTTCATATCGTTTAATGATGCAAACTCCCATCCAGGGCCTGAAATAGGGTTGTTCCAAAGAAGAGAGAGATTTGGAGAGGTCCCGGTGAACAAACCTGAGCACACCTGAGATACCTGAGAAATTTGCTCATTTGGATATGGTTTCTCTCGTAAAAGCTACAGTATGACAATAAAATATTATTATAAATGATAGCATGAAAAGGTAGGAAACACTATTATGATAGTTTTTGTTATGCTTTAAACATGGCACTGTTACCATCATTACCGTCTGCAGGTGGTACATCTTTTTTTTGTAAACAAGTGCATTAGTATGTCCTGGGAGGGATGTAGAAGTAAACTTCTTGGCTCATATTATAGGCATTTATTTCCCAAAGGGAAGCCCTGTTGCTACTGTCACTACACAAATACAGAGGAACATTATAATGTAGAAACAAAAATCTTCAATAATTGAAAAACTGTGTTTTTCTTTCATTCTTGGATTCCTTATTTGTTTAGCTAATAACATGTACATACTGTGGCATGCATAGCATGCAGGGGTTAAGGTCAGAAACGGAACCTATCGTTTATTTATTTTAAAATGTGATTTACACGTGGCCCTCAAATTAATTATTTGATTCTGCTTATTTGGCTTCCCTATGATGATTTCTTATGTAGCACAGACAGGGTATGCAGCACTGCACATGTTTGTAGGCACAATGAGTCCCTGTCGGAATAAACTCACAACCTAATGTTGTTGCCTGACGCACAAGGAGAGGCCATAGTGCTGAGCCAGTCATTGAAGCCAGTGATGCTTTCCATCTAATGGCCCACTTGATCGAAGATGGGGCTATGGCCCAGATGCACGATTATCCGCTTTAACGTAATGGTAACCAAAATGAATGTTACGTTAATCCTAATGCTGATGAACTAAAGAGAATAACATTACGATAACCTAGATTTAACCCCTGAAATACATTCTTACGGATGTTAGGCGTACGCTTATGCAAATCAGATGCTAATAAACCGTTAGCCTAACATCGCAGGTGCAAGAGGGAAATAATGTTTCAATAAATAGGTCACACCAAAACATGCCATTATTCCCAGCCAGACCATGATTATCCTAACGTTATCTCATAGAATTCCCTATGAAGACAAACACGTTAAAGTAAAAAGTGGTACCCTAATACAACGGTGCACAATTTGGGGGGTGCAAGATTTTGTTTTGGGGAGGGGTGGGGTTTGGGCAGTTGCAGAGGTCCCGCGCTCTTCCCCAAGGCATTTAAATGAAATGCCGGGTGACCGCGCGAGGCCTCTGCAACCTCTACTTAATGGGATTCAGCTGGCTTCAGGATGCGTGACCATGGCAACGCGGCGTCAAATGATGCCACGGGTCATGTGACGTTATGGTTGTCCTGTTAACATGATGTCAAATAACGCCGCGGGTCACGTGACGTTACGCGATATAAGGAGGGAGGCAGCATCCGGAGGAGGTAATGCTTTTGCCACAAAAAAAGTTTGCGCGCCCGTGCTCTAATATATTCTTTTGGTCTGACACTTAGTACTTTCTATTAAAATAGTTATGTGATGTCAGACCAAGATATATATTATACATAATATAACATTATAAAATACATGCATTACATGTTTGGAAAGTGATAGTGTGTTATTTGTAATGCACGGACATTTTTTCCAAATGCACATGTGCATTGTGTGGCTTAACGCGTCTCTGTGCTGTTAACGTTCCCGTTAATGCATTTATTCATACAATAGGGCTTTTGGTGACGGATGTTGTTTTTGCATATCATTAGCTAGGTGGATACGTTTAAACTCAAGGAAAATAATGTCTGTTACCTATTTAAGTAGCCTGATGTTATTTGCACTTAATAACAGGGTTCAGTGCATCTGACCCTCAGTGACTTGAACTAGGTCACAACAAAGTAACAGCAGACAGTGGGATCTGAATCAGATCACCTGCGTCAGAGGCAGTGTTTTTACCACTGAGATATCCCTGGGACTAATAATACACTTATCGCCAAGGGCTGACCAAAATATAAACGACTTACTGTAGGAGCCAGTTCATATTTTAAGAGACAGAGGGGGGGGAAAAAACGAAGGATACGTGAGGGTCTGTCATGGCACTCTCACACTAAGGGGCCTACAGTATGCACTAAGCGCCGAAAAGCCACTTATCGAGGCCTTTTCGCCAAAAGGCCTACTGCAATTCAGTAAGACCTAATAAGTCGTCGATAAAAGCCCTTTTCGTCATTTTTTTCCTGATTTTTTTTTTAAATCACCAGGTGAACGGTGATAAGCCACTTATCGGCAGGTTTTCAAACTCACGCAATTCTAGTAGCCCCGATTAGCTTATCGGGTCTAATCACAGCTCTAGAATGGAGATTTTCTCTCAAAATCCTCACACCAGAAAAAGTTGGCAGGAAGGTGGTGAAAAGCTGCCGAGAAGCGGCGAGAGAGACTTAGGGGGAAAAAATGCACTTTTCCTGCATCGGATTGATGCAGGAGTCTATTCAATTTTAATATTAATTCAATTAATATCAGCACCGGAGACCCCCAGCATGAATCCCATGCAATAAAAATGCATTTACAGGCAACTTCATTACTTTAGTGGCTAACCGCAAAGGCAATGAAGGGGGTAAGGAAGAACAGCAGCTTTATTGGGGGCAGAGGGCGTGAGTGAAGGGGTATAGTTGACCCTTCACTCATCCCCTCTGCCCCCAATATACATTACAATATGTACTAACCACAATACACAATTCACCCCCACATAAAAGCATTTTTTTATACACAGGATTGATACCAGAGGCCCCGCGGGTCCCCGCTGGCCTGAAGTACCAATTCTGTTGCAAAAAAAAACGTGGAATACATTGCAAAAAATACACCTCCCCCCCCCAACACATACAGTACAGCAATGGGCAAAATTACTATTATCCAGATATGGTTAATTTGCCCATTATAAAATCAAACATTAGCCTGCCAACATAAATAAAGTAAAATGTTCAACTTACCCCTGCCATCATGAAGGGCATCCTCATCAGCATACTGCAGGTCCATGTCCTCCGTTGCCAGAAAGAATACAATAAATATTACAATCAAAGGGCCCCTAACCCCTTATTCACCATAGCAGTTAATAACCGCTATAGTAATTAAGGGATTAACCCCATCCCTCGCAACCCACCTGTGAGGCCTAAATACCCACTATACCCACCCTGTACCCATTGATTGACACAGTGGTATATCATACCCATATAATATGGACATGATAGGCCACTGAATGGTCAACTTAATAAAAATAATAAAGGCCAAAAATACACAATAATAACATAAATACAGAAGCACCTAAACATCCCAACAATAAAAGAACTAAATAGCCTAATAGAACACATCACAAATAATTATCTATCACCAAAATAGCAAAATTATTTCAATGATGTTATCCAAAACAATACAATTAAACAACTATCCAATCAAACTATTAAACAAATTAAACCACTAGCCAAACAAAACACATAATTAATTTACAACACTAGCCTACAAATCAATTAATGAATTGAAACCAGTAGCCAACAAAACTAATAAATAATTAAAAAAGCTAACCAATCCTAAAATATACTAAAAACAAGCCATCCAAATTCTAAACAATTTACTCCAAACCATAAACAGAAAAAATAACAGTCAAAAGAAAACAAGCATTTGCCACAAAATGCATTGGCTACCACTGTATTTATAGTTAAACTAAAGAGGCACAGATTAATACATTATCAGTCAATGGGCAATGAAAAATAAAAATAAAAAAATACAATAAAAAAAACCTGTAAAAATAAAATTACATACATTCAATATTTTTCTTCCCTTAAGAAGTGTTGACCCTCCAAATCCCCGCGTATCAGGAAGCTCTCGTACCGCGATGTCAGCAAAGTCAATCCAACGCCATCCCCCTTGAATATCCGGAACAGGTAACAACATTCTTCTTTCTTTTATCGTCTATCACCGTCTTCTTTCTTCATCTGTCATTATTTCTTTCTTTTTATTAATCTTCTATCGTCATCTGTCAATCCAAAACCCAACGGTAAAGCCAGAACAGAATGTTCTCTCGTCATATTCTTCCTGGTAAATTAGACGTACAGGCCTTATGTATGGCCTGTGACGTCACATTTTCAGGTCATATGGTACAGCTCCAATCTGATTGGACGCTGTATCATGTGCCCGCCTCCTTTTTTTTGTTAAGGATGTTACGTCATCTCCAAGGGAGGAACGTAACATCCTTTAAACCACAAGGCTATATCACATGGTATTACAGCCAATGGGACTGAAGACAATCCCATTGGTTGCTGTACCATGTGATTGGTTACATTAGTTCAAAAGGAAGTGACATCTTCCCTTAAAGTGACATCACATCATTTTGAACTAATGTTTATTACTAGTGTAGATGAGCAGGGGGTCTCCGGAGAAGAAACGCATTGATTTCAGGTCCGGGGACCCCCTGCTTCCCGAGATACAGGCCCCGTTATGGGGTGCCGGTATCTCCTATGCATTGAAATGCCCCGGTCACGTGACATGGGACATTTACATGCATAGGAGATACAGGCACCCTATAACGGGGCCTGTATTTTGGGAATCAGGGGGCCCACTGGCCCTCAAATCGACAAGGTTCTGCTCGGGAGACCCCCAGCTCATCTACACCAGTAAGACAATTAAAACAATATAAATTAAAATATGTAGTAACTCCACTCCAGGTGGTCCCTGCGGGTGTCCACGGGCCACTGAGGGGTCCACAGGTGGTCCCACGGGTGTCTGGGGTGTCTGTGTCATCCCCAAAGGTGTCTGGGGCCCCTCGAGTGGTTTCCACAGGTATCTGGGATCCCTCAGGTGGTTCCCACGGGTGTCTGTGGGCCCTCGGGTGGTCCCTGCGGGTGAGGATTTATTTATTTATTTATTTTTATTTATTTATAAAATATTTTACCAGGAAGAAATACATTGAGAGTTACCTCTCATTTTCAAGTATGTCCTGGGCACAGAGTAAAACAAATAATACTTGGTTACAAATACGTTACATAAATGAACAGGGTATACATTATATACAAGACATTGCGTGCACAGTTAAAGAAAATATATATTATGAGCGTATGAAACAGTTACAGACCAGGTTAAAATGTGAGACAGCCTTAGATTTGAAAGAACTTAAACTGGTGCTGGATGTGAGAGTCTCTGGTAGGTTGTTCCAGTTTTGGGGTGCACGGTAGGAGAAGGAGGAACGTCCGGATACTTTGTTGAGCCTTGGGACATTCAAACTGATTGGGACTGCCAGGGACCCCTGCTGTGCTAATCCGATGGGCCATTAGTCTCTGCAGAAATGTCACTGAAATGTTTGCAGCATGTACACAGCATGTACCTGGATCTTGTTGGTGATAGCCCCAGATTTTCCAAGGCAAGTTTAAGGCAAGTTTTAGAATACTCGTCGGCACACTTGAACTTTTATTTTTCCAGGTTTTTTAATTGGATTTATCTTTTTTTATGTTTTTCATTGCCCACTGACTGCTAATGCATTAATCTGAGCCTGTTTAGGGTACAGATGAATACAGTGGCAGCTAATGCATTTTTTGGCAAATGCATTTCTTCTATTGACTATTATATTTTATATTTCTTTTTATTGTTTAGATTAAATTGAATTGAATTGTGATGGCTTGTTTTTTTCTTTTTACAGATTGGTTAGCGATTCTATTTAAAGATGTTTTTTGGTGGCTACTGGTTTTAATTAATTTGTTGCCTAGTGGTTGTATGAATTAATTGGTGGTTGGTTGGTTACTGCTTTTAGGTATTAAATGTATTTTTTGGCTGGTGGTATGATTTATGTAATTGATTGCATAGTGGTTTTAATTATTTTATTGAATGCCTAGTGGTTTTATTTATTTAATTGATTGGCTAGTGGTTTTATTTAGTTAATTGCTTGGTTGGCTAGTGCTTTGAATTTTTGTTTATGGGTGTTTAGGTGCTTGTTGTATCTGTTTTATTATTGTGTATTTTTTAACATTCATGCTTTTGTATTAGTGTGACCATTGGTTGTTATTGTAGCTTATCATGCCCATATTATATGGGTATGATGTACTACTATGCCACTCAATGGATACAGGGTGGGTACAGTGGGTCCGGGGTGGGTGGTTAGGCCTCCCGGTTGGGTAGTGGGGCAAGGTGGGTAGCGGGGCAGGGTGGGTTAACCACTTAATTACTATAGCGGTTATTAACCGCTACGGTGATTAAGGGGCTAGGGGCCATTAGAATGTATTTTTATGTATTGTTGCTGGCATCAGAAGACATGGCCTGGCAGTATGCTGACGAGGACATCCTTCATGTTGGCAGGGGTAAGTAGAACGTTTTTTTTTTTACTTTATTTATGCTGGCTGGCTACTGTTATTTTTAATAATGGGCAAATAATCTATTATCCATATCTGGATAATAGTAATTTTGTTACTGTACTGTATGTGTTTGGTGGGGGGGAGGTGTATTTATTGAAATGTAGGCCATGTTTTTTTATTTTTTTTTAAATACAGGAATGGTACCACAGGCCAGCAGGGACCCACTGGGACCACCCAAGGAACCCAGGACACCCACGGGGACAACCTGAGGACCACCGGACACCTTTCGGGACCGTCCGAGGGCCCCCGGTCACTTGAGGGAACCGCCCGAGGACCCCCAGTCACCCCTGGGGACCACACGTGGCCCTGTTGGGGCCTGCAGGGACCACCTGGAGGCCCACAGAGCCTAGCGAGGACCAACCGAAGGCCCCCAGACACCTTTGGGAATGTAGGGCCCACGGACACCCGCGGGAACCACCCGGAGACCCCCGCCAGCCTGTGGTTTTAATCCTGTGTCTAAAAAAATAAATAATGGTTTTATGTGGGGGCTAAGGGGGTGGGTGCGTTGTGTATTATTGTTTATTAAATATTGTAATGGTTTTTGGTGGCCTAGGAGGTGGCTAGTAGGGCTGAAGTTAGTGGTGGTGGGTGAAGGGGGTATTTGCCCCAAGGATGGGTGTTTAGGCCTACCGGGTGGGGAGCGGGAGGTGTTAACCCCTTCATTACCTTAGCAGTTATAAGTCCACCCTCAAGCCCCCCACAAGGCCTAAACACCCACGAAGGGCCAAATACCAACTTCGCATACCCCCGCTACCCACAATAAGCATGGCACTTGTGGTTAACCCCTTCATTGCCTTAGTGGTTAGCAGTAATGAAGTTGACTGTAAATGCGTTTTTATTGCATGGAATTCATGCCGGGGGTCCCCGGTGCTTGTATTAATGGGTATCAGCTCCGGAGACCCCCAGTATCACTCCAATGCAGGAAAAAAGCAATTTTTTTCTAAGTCCCGTGTTACCGCTTTTAAGCAAGTTTCCAACACCCTCACGCCAAATTTTCCTGGCATGATGATTTGGACAGAAATTCGCCATTCTAGAGCCGCGATAGGCGTTCGATAACCTAATCGCTGCTACTAGAATTGCATGAGTTTATGAACCTGCCGAAAAGCTGCGAAAAGTGGCTTATCGCCGCTCACTCAGCGATTTTTTTTGAACAAATTTTTTTGGGGCGGTTCAGTCTTTTATTGCCCACTTATTGCCGCTTACAGAATCGGAGTAGGCATTTTTAGCGATAACTGCTCGATAAGTGACTTATGAACACTTAGTGCATAGGCCCCGTAACAGTTAATCATTTCTGTTTTCAAGCTTTTCAGTTTGGTTATTAGTTATGTTGGTTGAGAAACTCTTTATTGTGATATCTCCTTTAAGGTTAATACATAGGAGTACAGTGTAAAATGCCTGGTGCTAATAAAAAATGTTTTTATAATACTATATCACGATACCTAAACAATGTAACAACCACTGTTATTGTATAATGAATCTGCACACATATAGAGTCACCAGTCTGTAAGTGAAGTCCAGTTTTTACTGCTTCAGTGTGGAGAACATATATCCTACAGTGCAGACTCGAGCCCTACATACAGACAGACGCTGAGCAAGCTTTTTCTTCCCTCCCTCCCTCGTGAAACTAAGCTGAAAACATACTGATATCCTTCACAGGGCGCATCTTGCTTAAAGCAAAGAAGAACCTTCCTCCTTTCAAAAAATATTCACTATCCTAGCTACCAAAGTAAATATTAATAATTTTTCTGATTACCATCAGACTGGATGCTTGCCAAGCTTGTATTGAATTGAAGGTAAATAGGTGTCAAATAGTTCAGAGATTATTTCTGATGCAATGCTACTGCAGTTGGACATCTGAAATCAAACATATGTATTTTAAGTTTTATTGGAATTGATATACAATCAATTTGTTGATGCTGGACCTTAAGCTATGCAGCATTAAATTCATCTAGGAGTAACCAATTGCACAGATGCATGGCAGGTGGGAATTTTAATGATGCAAAGGGTCTATTGGCAGATATAGCATTGATTTCTGTGAATGTTCACAGTCTACCAGACAGTTCCATAGCAGACTTGATTTAATAGCTCTCTATGGGCCGCCTGCAGCCTTGATTATTTCCAAAGTCAGGTTAGCTGGCATTGTTATGTGGAGGCGAATGTGTTCTATTTTTCCAGCAAATATATACAAAGGAAAGATAAGATTTGCTGAACTGTAAAATCTATCCTAAATTGTACAGCCTTTCTCTTTGCCATCACGATTCAGTGTTTGAACTTAAGATATTCAAAGGCACAATACAATGCAATTAAAACATTATGCTCTCACACAATGGATAAGGTGGTATAATGAAGCTAAAAGCACCATGCTGTGCAAATCTATCACATATATATCATAAAAGATATCCCATTTAAAAAAAAAGGCAATATCAGTAACCTGAAATGGGTTTCTACTTATGTGAATAAGTAATATGAGGGATACTTTATTTGGAGAGGTGGACTTATGTCAATGTGTATGCAGTATGAACTTGAGAAGAACTAGACCCAATGCAGTATTTGGAAGTCTGTGTAGAATTCTAATGCTCAGATGCAGCAATGTCAATAATCTAACTAAAGGGCTTTCCAAAGTTTGTTTTGATGATGGTAATCTCGCTTACCACTGAATAAACAGGAGCACTGTCTAAAAAAAAATAAATACTCTACATTCATTTCTAATTAAGACATTCATTGCGTCATAATTCTTGAAATCATTTCTATGGCAAGTGCATCTACGTAATGTTTGCAGAAGTGTAAATATTTGAAAATCTAAACTGGTATAAATATATTGAAATACTGTAGCCAAAGGCTATTTTTAATAGAGGTTGAAATCATGACATCACAGAGTCTTCTTCTATGACATCCCCTCTGTTTTAATGAACCAAGAACATCCCAATTTTAGAGCTGTGATTTTCTTTTTGTCACAGGTTTCACTGGAACGAGTATTACTGTTAGAGCTACAATAAAATACTCTGACTGTTTCTTTGTTCCTTTCCTTTGTTACTCGTATCTGCCTGCTTTTCCTTTTATTTTTTTCTAATCAAACTAGTGTGCCCAAAAGTTAATGCATAGAAACTACAACATACATGAAGTAGACCAGTAACATGTTTATACATGCAGATTCTTTTCCAGTGGAAGAGTATTTGTGACTATATAGCAATTCTCTTGTTTTGTAGTTTCAGAATTTTCTATTGCCAAGGAGGAATAGACTAATGAAAAAAAAACTGTAATTTGAATACTTATTTTGGATCTCATCTCTGTCCATTCTTTGAAATAACCAATGTAATAATACTGTGTTTTTTTTTTTTTTTTTTGCATAGTTGGAATATCTTTGTAGCATGAATTAAAAAGGCAATCCTTCATTTAGATGAAAAATAAAATATTCCAGATAAAAGCTAATCTAATTGTTCCTGGGTACTTTTCACGCTGGTGGGTGATGTTAGTAGGGAAGAATATAATTGTATCAGACGTATGGCAAATAAGATAAACTGTCAGTGTTGTCGTTAGAATGTAAAATACTTTGAAACAAATAATCAAACTGCAACAGTCTCAAGGGACGTGAATTTGACAAAGATGCTGTATGGGACAAGTTAGAAATGTATACACCTGTACTTCATTCTAACATACAGGAATTGCAAAGTAGGTCAGTCTGTGAAAATGTCTGCATGAGAAACTAGGAAGCAGGACACATTGTACCCATGTACTTCAACAGAAAATGCAAGAAATTGATTTAATAAACTGCAAACAATCTACATTATACAGTACTTTGCCATCTTTAACACTACTGTACTGTATATATCTCAGAGTTTAGCAACATTAATTCAACTGCAATTCCCTAAGATGTCAGAAAACATTGAGAAACAGAAAGCTGTCATTATTTCATTGTTTTCTTCTCTGTCAGAGAACTTGAAACTTTCTGTGCAAAATTGACATGAATTAGTTATTATGGTGATCAAATGAATGTCACGTTTGCAGCTACTGGTGATGACAAAATACACAAGAAATTCTTTTGTCTAGACAAAAAAATTCCGCCATTACTAGCTAATTGGATCTTTCAATAATGTAACTACTTATTTTGCTAGACTAATAATATAGTTTATTTTTAAATGTTTCTGAATGCATGAAATAAAATGTTATCTGCATGCTGGAAGTTAACATACATGCAATTAAACAGTTCAGTATAAAATTGATTACTATTGTATCAGATACTCCAAAAATTCAATTTAATGTCACTTATTACATTACAACTGCATTGAAATCAACAGATTAAAGGTATATTTACCTACCAGGAAACTCAAAGGGGGTAGTTCTGCACAGAGCTGCCCAGGTGAATTATCAGGTAATAGAGTCCAATTTTGCCACTTCAACTAGGCCATGATCTGATAAGCAATCAGTTTAGAAGCAGACACCCAGGCTCCCAGCTTAAGAAATGCACCAAGAAAATTGACAAACCTGCTCCATGACAACTAAACTCTCCTAATGCTTCTGAACGCCCACCATTTCTCTTCATTCATCCAATCAACTTTTCACTGCACATCTTCTTTCTTCCTCTTTTCCTTCTGCTGAATGCTCAGAAACGAAAGATCACTTTTCCTCTGTATGCTAATTATTTTGCCACATGGACAATAGTAATGATGTTTTTAGACGAGAAAGTACTGGGCCTGAAGTCAAAGATAGAAAATAATAAGTTGACACCAGTAAACGCTGAGATTAGATGGCCATGCGTGCAGTGCTGAGGCTGATGCATCAACTGTATCCTCTATTAGGAAAGCGGCAGACAGTCTGTGAGGCAATAGGCTACAGAAAGCTTAGCTGTATAGTATGCATCAAGCACAAGCTCCCTTAGAGACCACATTACTGCTGCAGAATAACATCAGTAGCATATTGCTGACTTACCCTGTCTCAGACTGACATCCTTTGAGCACAGCCAAATATGTCCATTCCCCAAATCCTAATGTGTGGGTGCACTTGATTGCTGAGCTGTGTATTTTCTCAGCACTGCCTTTGGATTAAATAATTGATCTCTAACTCTCCTGTTTTTAGGTTTTTCAGCACAGCCAGACAAGTATTGGGATGCATGCTGTATGCTGCTTACATTTTACCACAGGCCCCTAAATCTCTGGAGCAGACTGTGCAGTGTGTGCAGTGCTGTATATATTGTAATAGCTGGGAACTGTTAATACCATAATCATTCTTTATTGTATTAAGTACCTATACTAATATACCTGGTACAGTACAAAAAAAATCCTATTTAAATGACTAATTAAAACTACTGTATATGTATCGTTATCAGCAATTGTAATACATTACATTTGTGGTACTGTTTGTGAGATTAACACATTAATGAAGTAAATGGGAAGTTTAAATATCTGAAAGTAGTAAGAGACTTTTAAAACACTGGCAATTTGGCATATCAAAATATTGACTTAAAATAAACCAGCAAAGTAATATATATTTCTGATGCACAAAAGAATACAAATGTGTGTTGGGTTTTGAGTTTTATTTGCATTAGTACTAGAATTCTTTAAAAAAAAAAAAAATATATATATATATATATACACATATACATATACATATGCACACACGTATATATTATTCATCGAAGTCTCACTCATATAGTGATAACAGCCTAAAACATAATATATCATAAATATGCCTCTAAGATATATCCTAGGTGACTTGCCAAAATGTTAAATGATTGAATGGACCAGAACTTGGAGCTGTTTTCAATTCTTTGGCATGAGAATGGCAACTACAACTACGTAATCCATCTAGAATCTGAAAATGAGACTATGCTTAAATCACATTGTGGTGCCTCAGCCAATCAGTTTTACTCTGTCATTCTCTAAATGAGAATGGTAAACATCTTGGAATCTCTGCAACTCATGAATTGAATATGAGGTATAATTATCTTTCCTATCCCCATTGTACTATACCATTTTGACCTGTTTTCCTTTAAAGTTAGTTATCTATATAGTGCAAACTAAATGACTACTGTAGTTTGTTTCTCACAGGGATATTCCTAAACAAAGTCAGGTCACAGGCTCTAACCCTCATACAATCCTATTGTGTTCATTATTGATTATGCTGAAAACTTTTGTATGTTAATAACAAAAAACACGCATTTCAACTTTTTGTCCATTTTCTCATACAGTACAACGACTACATAAATCCAGATCCCTTATAGTACATTCTGAAAATCCCATGTGTGAGTAATTTACACATGTTTTGCCATAACCACACTGCATTAGAGACAAAGCAACTGTATATTGATCTCCATAGATTCTATTAATAGACTATCGTGATAGTTAACAGGAATGAGAATGAATACTGGAAAACGTCTCATATTTGAATACCAACCTACAATATGGCATCATGTCCATAAGGATTACTAAATTAAGACAGCAAATCCCAGTACACTCACCAGGTATTCACAGGGCTCTGACAGATTTCAATGATCAATTACCAACTGATAAAAAGTTTGTCACCAATTATTCTTTACCGACATATAGGAACTATTGTCCCATAAACGTGTGCAATATCAACATTCTTTGGGAAATCATAAACGGAGAAGACTTTTAAAACTGGTATTTTTATCTGAACACGTTTTCTATAATTATATTTAATCACATCCTCAAGGTTGCTCATATAAAATAAACTTCTTTGCACAGGTAAGCTCCCCTTCCCCATTGAAGGGAAATATTCTGCACTGTGGCATATTTCTTATACGAGTCAAAGAAGAATACTTGAAATGTTTTAGTAGGGAAAGCTATAAAAGTTAATAGAAGAGAACATCAAAAGAGGAGGTGAGGGAGAGAAAAGGGAAAAAGAAACAAAAGGAGGGAGGAAATGAAGGAGATTCAGAGACTGGCCAAAGGAAAAAACGAGGGAAAATAATAGAAGAGAATGAACACTACAGCTATGTATATGTGTTTTAAAGTCATAAAGAGAGACTGACGGCGCAATGGGGAAACCGTGAGAGAAAGAAAATGGCAAAGAACAAAACTGAAGGTTGAATGATGAGGAAATTGGTGTTATTGGCTTTTAGCGCCAATTTTATTTATCGACCGTATCACTAAAGCTATATCGCCAGCATTGATTTACCTTGGCAATATGTCAGTGTTGTTTTAACACTGCATATGAAAATGAGTAATTGATGGCACATTACTTAGTCACATGCTATTGACTAGTACGATACCTGGCGATATCAGACTAACACCAATAAATATTGCCTCATTTTATCACCTACGCCAGGCTGACGGTAAGCCTATCTTGCCTGCTATGTATAGAATGGCCACTACAACTATATGCTAGCAAGCCAATTAAGAATAGGCGATAAAGATGCATATGATTGCAGATTACTGCATGAGATTGCAGAACATAATATGTTACCATTTTAGGAGCCCAATTGCCCTGCTAGTCATGGTCAACGCATGGCTAGTTTGCCACTTGGACTACTAAAGTCTTAATATGTGCGCATATTGATGTTATGCTTTTTGTGTTTTATTTGTAGGGTATTTATGTTGGTGCCTGAGGGCATTCCTTTGCACTGCATTGGTAGCCTCAGGCTTTAAAGTCGTTAAATATTTGTTTGCCATAGGGGTTTGTAAGAAATCATATGACATACCCATGTGGTAAAAAAAAAAGAATGATATCTCCCAACCCTCCACCATTGCATCGATAGCGCTGATTATCATAGATGACCTATTTGTATTGCAAGAGCTATTTAACTCTGAGTTAACACAATTGTTGTGTATGCAAATGAGATATATATATATGACTAAATAATTATTAGCGAGTAATGTGATCATGCAAAAAAAATAAATGTGCGCAATCCGATTTCTTAGTCAAGCCCATATTTTTCACAGCTACCGATATAGCAGATGTTATTGCACCCGTTATTGTGTAGCAATGCACTAAATGGCGCAATTTGGCATGCAAACCATGCAGTGTTGTGTCATGCGGGTGCATTTGTTTAAATGTAGCTAATCAAATGAACCTGTGGCAGCGGTAACGTGTTACCGTGCGATAACTGGTGCTGTAACGTCTGCTACCTCTCTATATTAACCTTTAGTGAATCTAGACTAGAGAGGGGAATTGTTTTGACATGTAATTGAGTAAATAATATGAGAGTTTTAAAAGTTAAAGTTTTGATGTTATTTCTTATTTGTTATGTCCCTCTCTACTTACTGTATATTTTTAAACGTAATGTTTAAAAATGGTTCATTATTTACATGAATCTCATTGAGGTAAGGCATTATAAGGAATGCTACTATACTGTAGTATACTACATTGCAAAAAGGAGCATATCCTGTAATATATAAAGCTCAAAAATAAACATTTAACAATAGAGTATACACTTTATTCAATCAAATATATAGGGGGTCATTTAAACCCTTTATTGTGCTCAAAGTGGCCCTAAGGAATTTTAATGAATGACCCCCAGAGTCTTCCAAGTTTAATCACAGACAATTTTGATTTCTATTGACTGTAATACATATAATGCTCACCTTCTATGCTTTAAACTATCTTAATTAAAGTAACAACAATTATGTATTTTCAATTTATGTGATAATGTATAATATTCTCTTCATACAATAATCCAAGTATCTGATGTATAATTCCTATTCTACAATAAAAACCATAAGGTCTACCATATTTGTGAGGAATCCTGAACTGCTGTTACCTAAGTACAGTGGTTTCCAACCTTTTTTTGGTTAGGGAACCCTAAGTGAAATTCTGAGGAACCTCCAACCATCTCTAATAGCAACTCTGTGACCAGATGCATTGGGATTTTTTCTGTATTTGATACAGTTTTCTAATAACCACAAAATTGCAGGGATCCTTTTAGGGATGCCGGTGGAACCCAAATGTTCATAGGAACCCTGGTTGAAAAACACTGCCCTAGTAAGTAAAATCTTTAGGGATATGAAAATATATTTTTTTTAACATTGCAAGTCACTAGTACAAAGTTATTCTGGGCTGAATTTGCTGCCTGCAGTGGACAGCTCCTGGTGCTGAAAGAGAAAGTCAAGAGAAACCACAGCAGACTAATAAACCAATCTGAAAAAAATCCCAGCAGAAAAGAAAGAGGTGCAAAGCAGTTTGAAAAGCAGTGTCTACAGAACAATGGCAGCCAACTCCAAATCCTACTATAATCACATTAATGAGATTAATCAGCGAATTAGCAGCAGTCAAATGTCAGGGTGGCAAGGAGGAATCCGAGCCTGGTAATTAACTTTTTGGGGGGAGGGGGACATGCACTCTCTTATCTGTGGGAGATTTAACAATGCTGCCTTACTACCCTGAAAAGTAAAACAAAAATAGAGATAGAATACACTGAATGCAAATGTTCAGTGAATAGTTGCAGATTTTTTAAAAACATATAATCCTTGCCTATTGCAACTGAAGATATAAAACAGTATATTTCAAAGAGAAATCTGTAAAGCAGAAATTCGAATCAAATTGTCTACTGATTCAAGCTAATCTTATACACTTACCACGTTTGTCTTTTGCATATATAACATGCACAGTACTAAAATAACATTTCAAAGCGTGACTTACAGTAACATATATATATATATATATATATATATATATATATATATATATATATATATATATATATATATATATATAAAAATATATATATATTTCACAGTATAATATAAAGAATATGTTTGGGTCTACGTCTATTCAAGTAATTAATAAGACTCCAGAAATATTGTTAAACAGAAGTTAGTGCCATACAGACTTAGTTGCATAATCAAAACATGTACAACTTGTAAGAAAATAATTCTCAAACTCACATTATATGACTGCACTAAAACAGACATGACTAAAAAAAAGTTCACTCAAGTTAATGGAATAAATTATTAGAATTTGTGTAAAGAACTGCACGTCCCTAAATTGAAAACAAAAAACATTCCTAGTATCTGATTTTTTGTAATAAATAAATATTTTTTTATTGCAGGTTGTAATTGTCAGTACTCAAAGCTGAAGTCACATCTATTATTTATCTTTGTTAAAAAAAAGAACCTTGAATGTATCCCTAAATTATATTTGCAACATGATTTATAACAAAGAAAATATTTAAATAAATAAAATAAGAAATTAAATGATTTCACACACTCCCAGACAAATAGAATATTAGTAAATTATAACTTTATTCATTAATGCTTTAGTCCAATTTACCAAAATTTGGTAACCAAACTATTTAACTGAAAAATGTAAAGTTCAAGTACTTAATTTTTGCATGAATTTAAAAAGAAATGATGTACTGTATATGGATTATTAATATATATATATTTATATAGTATTTTTAATTTCTTTACAGTGCGTAAAAAGGTATTTTTACAGTGTCAAATCACTGCTTCCAAAATGCTTATATGAATTTAAAACAAACTTTACGTTTCTACAAAATGAATATATTCCTTTTGAAGCTTTTTAACATGCTGTATAGTAGTAAAGCTACGATACTTCAATGCATTTCAAACTTCAAGTCTGTATTATAGATTGAGTTGGAAAAGAGCTAAGCAACACAGCAAAACATATGCATGCTTATGTAAATACAATATCAGCATAAAATAACATGCAGAGCAACGACATGCACAATTAAAAATGAAATACTTTACAAGTACAGGAAAAGCCATCATCTATAAGTCTCCTCATTATTCAACTTATAAAGAAAGTACAAATCAGCATACCACAAGAAGACCAGAATACTGTATGTTGCTGTTTTTCCTCCAAAGAAATCTGAATAAAGGACCCATATTCCATGGTTAGAAAAATTAAAAGGCACCCACCAATACAGAGTAAAAACCAGGGGCTTCAAGAAGACTGCAGGGAAAATCTCTCTGTCTCTCCCTCTTTCATTCTGTGTGTGTCTCTTTAGTGTGCAGAAGCTTAGGGGAAAAATGTCGCCCTGGCAGGAATGACAAATGCAGCACGATAGGCTAGCAGGCCTAAGGGATCTGTTTTACTTCCACATACATCCTCTAATGCACGCACTCCCACTCATCCTCTCGATATGCTTTTTTTTTTCACATTTTTTTTTTACCAGCTCTAAATCCCCGGCATATGACCTTCTGTTAAATAGATAAAAAAAAAATTGCTTATCAGTCATGCAAATGAGGCTGAATTCATTTTCCACAACAGATGGCCTCATAGATAATGATGATGGAAGAGAGAAAATGGAATGTCTCTCACAAGGTGGCCATGGCAACGGAGAGCGGAATAATATCAATAATAAGCCTGCTGCATAATAAGGTTGTCAATCCCACAAATCAAAGTCTCCTACTAAATCAGGTATACCACCCCAACCAGTTATTTGGTAAGTCTACATTTAAATGATATATTTTCACCTTGTATGCTATTTTAGTTTTTTTCTTGAGCCTCCTGTGTGTCTGAGGGGTATATAAGGATAACAGGGGTTTCACACTCCTCTGGGTCAAAAGAATATAATGTGATTTGTCCATTGATGATGATATTTTTGTTATCTCTGCTTAATACACATAATGATCATTAAATGTTGCAATGGTGATATTATGCAGTGCTGAGTCTCTGTCCTGATATGCTCATTCACTACCCCTTTTTGTCTCTCTTGTCCTTCTCCCTCTGTCCCTGCTTGTTTTCTCTCTGTCAGTCTCTATGTCTCTCTGATGTGGAATACTGCATTGATGCAATAGCAGCTTGCCTCAGGCTTCCACCTTGGCTCCCAGGGGGCCGTCCTGCAAAATGAATCAGCAGCCATCCTGAGCAGACTGATTAAAATGAAAATGGCAAGGCACATGTCTGGGCGGAACTAGAGTTCAGCCTTGCTGCCTGTCTGGCAAGCATGCTCAATATAGCTTTTGCTAATAATGGCTTAACGCCTAGACATTTGTTCCTAAGCTAGAGTGGTAGAATTTTCCTTAATTTTATATTGCCCTTAGTTAGTTGGTAAGAGCTGGGCTTATTTTTTATTTAATCAAGTAGTATGATAGAAACCCTGGGATATATTGTGTGTATATATATATAGTGCAGAATAAATGAGTACTTCAGTATTAGGTGATACCTTTTTTATTTGGACTAACAATTTAGGTCATAAGACAAGCTTTCGAGAGTTCTCTTCTCTTCCTCAGGTCAGTGAGGACTGGACTAACATGGCTATTTCCGTTATATATATATATATATATATATATATATATATATATATATATATATACACGCTTACAAATACATTGTCTTCATTTTTTATTTCTCTACATGCAATCACTAAAATCCTGTTTAAGGTTTGTTATGTAAGGCAGTCTAACCGACAGTATAATCAGGACTCATGAGCACATTATGTAGCAACTACAAGGGGAGAAAGGAGAGCTTACTGCAGCAACAATACAGACAATGGTTGGGGGAGTTATTGTCAAAGTTTATGCTTTGCTTTTACACTGCAGCAATAATTACTTAAGGAGAAAATCTAAAACAGAATGAGGGTTTTGTTTGCAACGTTTGCAAAAGAATTATCATTTATATCCATAAATGCAACGTTATTTCACCATTTTGAGCATAAGAAAAGATCTAAAAATAAATAAATATCAATAACACATTTTCAAATCATCCTTAATAATAGATAAGTATTCTAACGTAATACATTCACATCACAAGACATTAAAGATATTACCATATGTCTTAAATCTCATCCTTTTGGGGTTAGTGGTCTGTTTTTCAGCAATCAACTATGTTTCTTCCTTCCCTATTTATTTATTTTAGGACTTAGGGAGGAAGCAGTTTGGTATCACAAATAAATTGTTATTTTTTTTTGTTGCTTTAGCTCCTTTCTGTTTCCAGGTTTCTCCTCCTTATCCCCCTGTACTCTAGCCCTGATGCTGCAGTGCGAATCAGAAATCAATAGAGCTGCTCTAATGGAAGCTCCACTCTGTAAGCAGCTGCAGTCGGGCTGTGCAAGAAGACAGTAAAAAAAAAAAAAAAAAAAAAAAAAAAAAACCCTACTGACGTCCGTGCTGCTTTTCTTACTGATTGGGCGCCGCATCGGATGTTCTGCGAAGCAAAGAATAGGAATCATTTTTACACTCTATTAGAAGAAAAAAATGGTAGGTTGCATTTTATTTCTCAGTCTCCAGGAGACAGAGGATAGGTTTTCCACGCAGCCAGCCATACAGTACCATTTGAGGACAAGTCTCTTGGGTCTGAAAACGGAAAGGTGACACCCATAGAATATTATGTAACTGCTGCATCAAAAAACTAACACCCACCGCAGACACGTGTATTTAATGTATAGAGAACGAGGAGGCGAGAAAGAGAATCAGAAGCAGTTTGTCACGATAGAAGATATTTATGTGATGATGCTAGTGTGTAGATGCATTTTATCATCTTTGATTTACATAAATAATTAGTGATGAGACAAAAGAATAGCCCCTATTTAAAACAAATATTTAATAATAGTTATATTTAATGTTACATTGGACTGACTATACTGGCAATGTCAGGTGCTAATTAGTATCTCTAATCATATTTTATATTGATATACGTTCTGTTCATTGCTTTAAAATAGGTGACAACGGAGGTTATCTAGTTAAACTACATTTCGTTCCTTTAGATCTACTGTGTTGAACCAGAGGCTGTAATAATAATAGGCAGCAATATAGAATGAAAGGCATTCCACCACCATTCTGTCAGGGTATCTCAACCTCAGTGTCCTGACATTAAGTACCAAAGTATTAGTCTGGCTCCAGTGATGCATTTATATCCCTTCCACTGAGCTCATGTGTGTCTCTTAGAATGAAGTCTGCACACCCCTGTCTCTCTTTCGAAAAATTCATAATGAATGGATGAAAACTAAATGAGCAATACCTCAGATTGGGTTCTACAGGTCACATATTTAATCAGTTGATAATAGGATGCACGGCAATTCGTTAATAATATGCCATATCGAAATTACAATAAATCTTTTGTACAGCAAATAAAAATACCACTGGTGAGCACATTCACATCTCAGACAGGTCTGCAACCCTGTCTTTCGCCATTATCTCTTAGCACACAATGCTTCCACTGCGGCTCGGGATTCTGGGTAATGACATGCAAATGAGCACACAGTCTGTCACCTGTGTGTAATTCTTTTAAAATGGAGAGGTGTATTGTATCTCAGTGTACATGATATTTAGAGGCAGTGTATGTTTAATCCATATTGGTATGAAATTATCTGAGCAAATGGAGGCAAAGGGCCTTGATGCTACCTCGTAGTCTCATTTATCAATTTCTGCTGGAAAACAATATGCACAAGGATGGCTATACATCAAGTTAAGCCAAGGAAAAATCAACACAGTCAAAGTCATTACTTGTAGGATATTGTGGGTAGTGAAGGAAATGAATTGCAATAAATAGGAGGCATATCAGGTCAATGTAGCCATTTATGGTAAGTAGATGCCTGTGTATTCCCCGTACTTATTCTACTACCAAATTCATTTATTTAAAGAAGCAACATAAGATAAACAAGACAATGTTATTATATTTTTATGTGGCAAGCCTCTTTTTTTTAAAAATTATTCTTCATTGTTAGATTTGTATTTTTAATCTCTCACAAATAAAACAGCAATCAGTTTGTGCTTTGCTGTATCGTGATTCTGGGTAAAGATTTCTGGGTAAAGATTTCTGGATAAAGATTTCTGGATCAAACATTTCCACTACTATATGTTTTGGTTATAAAATCCCTCACTATCCAGTCAGATATGCTTTTCATGTCATGTGCTGCCTACTGCCTTGAGTTAGTGACACATTGGAAATAAAGCAGCAAGAAAAAGGATATACTGTATATGTAAATAAATAGAGAATAACAGGATATGAATCCATTGAAAAACTCTTCAGCTAGGCAAAGCATCTTCAGACTATGAAAAGAGACACTGACATGCTGTAGCCATAAAAAAATAGCACCCACACAAACACACATCATGGCCCACAGGGCCATCAACAGCTTTCCCTGGGCTCAAGACTAGAGTTTATTTACACCAGGCTCCCCTCTCCTGTCTCGATGGCCTTGCAAGACCCACTTCTCTTTCTCTTACATTCCCCTTCTCACACACCACCTCACTCTCAAACCCTTCTCACACTCCACCCTCAATTTCTCTCCTCAAGCACCACCTCGTTCTCACCCCCTTTTCACACTCCCCCTCTCATCCTCCTCCTCCAACAATGTATTTTCCCCCCACCCCACACTCATTAAACCCCATTCCCTCCTCACAATCACTTCGCCTCCCCAATACACACACACACACACACACACACACACACACACACACACACACACACACACACACAATAGCCAACTCTCCACCAATATATACACACAATAACCCCACTCCTCCAATACACACACAACAATGGCCCCCTACACATACACACACAATAACCATAACATACTGTACAACAGTTACACCATTATTCAAAAACAGCAAGCTTGACCCTACCTGTCTTTCTAACTATTGTCCTGTCTCCCTCCTGCCTTTTGCCTCTAAACTCCTTGAATGTCTTGTATTCTCTTGCTTGCTCCATTTTCTCACCACCTATTTTTTCCAAGACCCTCTACAATCTGGCTTCCGCACTGCTAACTCCACTGAAACAGCCCTCACTAAAATAAGAAATAACCTCCATGCTGCCAAAGACAAAGGTCACTAAACTCTTCTCATATTGCTCGACCACTCTGCATTTGATACTGTGGACCACCCTCTTCTCCTTCACATTATCCATACTCTTGGAAATTGTAACAAAGCTGTATACAGGATATCCTTACCTCTCCTATCACACTTTAAGTGCCTCTTTTTCTAACACCTCTCCTCCTCTATCAATCTCTTTGTGGGGGTACCCCAGGGCTTTGTCCGGGACCCCTTCTCTTTTTCTTTACACACTTTCTCTAGGTGACCTAATCACATCTCTTGGGTTCAAATATCACCTCTATGCTGATGACACACAAATTTACTTTTCAACCCCTGACTTTACACCTGCTGTACAGCCCAAAGTTTCTGAATGTCTCTCCACTACTTCATCCTGGATGGCCCTCCGTCGACTTAAACTTGACATGTCAAAAATGTAGCTTGTCATATTTCCTTCCAAACCTGGCTCTACTACCTCCTTCTACATTACTGTTGGAAGCACTATAATACACCCAGTAGCACAAGCACGCTGTCTAGGGGGTCATACTCGACTCCTCTCACATTCTCCTCTCACATTCAAATGGTAGCTAAAACCTGCCATTTTTCCTCTACAATATTATAAAGATACGCTCTTTCCTCTGTTGCTCGACTGCTAAAACTCTGACACAGGCCCTAATTCTCTCCCGTCTCAACTACTGTAACCTCCTGCTGTCCGGCCTTCCTCCTCTCACATGTCTCCCTCACAATTTATCCTAAACCCTGCTGTCAGAATTACTTTACTCTTTCCTAAATCTGTGTCAGCATCTCCCCTGCTGAAATTCCTGTCCTAGCTTCCTATCAAACCCCGTATCACACACTCAATTCTCCTCCTCACTTTTAAGCCTTTACACTCGTCTGCCCCTCCTCACATCTGAGCCCTAATTTCTCGCTATACACCATCCCGATTCTTGGGTTCTGCTCAAGGATGTCTCTACCCCCTTTGTGTCTAAAGCCCTCTCCACCTTAAACCTTTCTCACTGACTGCCACACACTTCTGGAATGCCCTTCCCCTCAATACCTGACTAGAACTCTCTCTATCCAACTTTAATACCCATCTTAAAACACACCTCCTTAACGAAGCATGTGAGTAGCGCTGTGGCTGATACTTTACCCCTCATACATCGACCTTGGCCCCTTTCAGACGCACTTACCAGAACACATTCCTACTGTCTCTGTACGTTCTTCCCGCTTAACAACTGGATTGAAAGCTCTTTGGGGCAGGGGCTCCTTTTCCTAAATATCACTTTTATGTCTGATGCACTTCTTCCCATTATGTGTTATTTGTATTATTTGTTATTTATGATTGTCACGTTATTGCTGTGAAGCGCTATGTACATTAATGGTAAAGATATACATACATAACCCCTCCCCATCATGCACATTCAATAACCCCCAAATACACAAACACACACAATGATTCCCCCTCCCCAACACACACACACAAACACACACACACACACACACACACACACACACACACACACACACACACACAATAATACCCCTCCCCCAACACACATACACACACACACACACGCAATAACCCCCTCCTCCAATACACACACACAATAACCACCTCTTCTCCAACACACACACACACACACTAAACCCCCCTACTCCTATACACACAAACAATAACCCCCCACACACAATAACCCACAGAATAATGCACATACAATAACCCCCAAATACACACACAAATAATTGCCTCTCCCCCAATATACATACATGCATAATAACCACCCCATCCCCAATAAACGCACTCACAATAACCCCTCCCCAATACACACACAATATCCCCGTTCCCCAAAACACACACACACAACCACACACACACACACACACACACAAATAACCCCCCTCAATACACATACATCTACACAACACACACCCAGCTACACAATAACACCCCTCCCCAATACACATACACAATAACCCCCTCCACCCCAATATACAGACGTAATCCTCCCCCAATACTGATACAGACATACACTACCTTTGGGGGGGGAAGCCTTCAGTGCCGATCCCAGTGGTGGAAGTTGGGCTCGATTTGTGGGAGGGCCCAACTTCCGGCAACGACCGGTGCACATGTGGTTGTGTCTTCCAGTGAAGACCGGGCTGCAGTTGAGGAGAGCTGGGGCCTGAGCTCAATTCCAGCACCAATCATGTGCTGGAAGATTTATCAAAATTAGATTGAATTTCCATTTTTAATTACTGAGAAACCTTGCACTATTCATACAGACACAACAATTTTTTTAATGTATTTGTGATCGTGTCAATATTATTTATTGTTGCACCACTTTTCTTACACTACATGTTGCATATTAAAATTTAGCTAACATGCCTAAATAATGCAAATAACGTTTCCTCAACCTAATTAGGTAACGGCCCTTATTTTTCTCCTTATTAACAGATATCCTCAAAGCTAATGATATGTAGTAAGGTCTGCTAACAAAACAAAGCATTGCCCAGTTGATGGGATCTGTTAATGTCCTGACTTGGGCAATGCAGGAGAACATGGACACATTGCCCGACACCTCTTTCCCCACCTCACCATGTGAATCTGTGGTATCCCAAATTGCTGAAAGTACCCCTCCTGATCCCTCTTTAGAGGAGATAGGAACCAAGTGTTTGCCATTAGCTCACCACCGTGGGAGACCATGTACCCATGGGCCAAGTGTGGGAAGCAGTGCCCCTAATAGGAAGAGGCGTACTCTTTTAATATGTTTATATTTGTTTCTCGTTGTATGTAATGTATATAGCTATGTTTGTTGAATATTATATATGTTAAATGTTTTTTTGTTTTTTTATATACATGGTGCCTGAACTGTGTGTAATTAAATATTATTTTTGTTACTATTGTCTCCTTGAATATAATTTTCTGATATGCAGATTAATTTTGGTAAACGCATACGTTATACCATATATATATACCATTATTACCCAGCACACAGTGCTTCCACTGCAGCGAGGGATTCTGAGAAATGACATGCAAATGAGCACACAGTGCCACTTTTTTGTGGAGGATTTTTGTCCCTTTTTTTACCCACCATTACTTAACTAAGTATACATATATAATATAATATATATACACACACATACACACAACAGTAGGCCAAATAAACATTTCTAACATTCACTTTCATCATTAAACAACATATTATAGTTAATCCCTTTAAAAAAAAAAAAAATTAATATGAATTTGTGTTTCATTAATGTCTTCCACAATATATCTGTTAGTATAACACATCATGAAAGGGTTCATTTCTACAGTCAGTTCCTTCATATGGGTACCACCTAAGACCTCCCCCTTTCCCTTGTTTGCTATTTATTGCCATCAAAACTCTGTGCCAAGGACATTCTTGAAAACGAGAGGTAACTCTCAATGTATTACTTCCAGGTAAAACATTTTCTAAATAAATAAATACATTTGTAGAAATAACGTGATGCTTCTCAGGATTTAGGAATAAGAACAGCTTTCAGCAGGCGCTAAATATCGTTACATTATTAGCATAATGTTAACAAGAATGGGGGTCTGAGGATCTCCGTTGGTAGGTAAAGGACTCTTTCCATAAGATTTGCATATGAAGAAGTCTAAGGTCTGTTAAAATTTAAGGTTCCCTTATTTTTAAGGATAGCTGAACAACATAGCATTTAAGCAGCTTCGGGGATATGTGTTACGGATATGGATACGTTGAAAGGAGATAACGTAATGTTGCAAAATTAGCGACCTTCTGAGGATCTACCCTTAAGAATGGGAAAAAAAGAGATTATTTAGGTCAAATATTGTATCCTAGAGAAAGTGAAAGCTTTAAATGCTCTATTTGCAAAAGTATTTAAAGGGGAGTTTTCTGTACTGTACGTCTGTTCAGACATATCTTGTATTGGGAGCAAAAAAAAAGTCCACATTTGAAATGAATGTTAATAAAGTACTGGCCTGAATCATAAACATGTCTATAAAGACAATTGAATATAAAGTAGGTTTTTTTTACTTGTTGCCTGTGCCTCACGATATTGGAAGTGAGAGTGAAATAGATTGAGTTATTTGGTACTTGTACAGTAAATTAATTTGTAATTAATTAATTTTGACTTCAGTTTATTGTGCTGCCTGTGTGTAACCTTTACAAAATGAAATTACTGTAAGAAAAGCAAAATCATAACAAACATATGGCCATAAGGCTAAAACAATGAGTAGGTATTACTGGTGAATAGGATTTGGTACATGGTGTAATATGCCTGCATCTAACCACATGAACCAATTAGTATATATTAAAATTCTTTAATTTGCAGGGACCTTTGTAAATGGGTCCCATAGTGTAAATTGCAATTCACCTAATCCCAAAAGAATATGTTTCAGATAACTCTAATAAACAAAATCACCTCTTTAGCATGCTCACTTTGTGGTCCCATAAGTTCACTTACACCCTCCTAGTACTAGCCTGTTGTTTCACAGATGCAGCTGTTCAAGGCATTAGTTGCAGCTATTTCTATAAAGATAAGAGATGTAGTTTATGATTCCTGAATGATGTACCCAACGTAGTAAAATGATTTGCTCCATTATAGTGCACATAGGGCCGTTACAGTGGAGTTAATATTGTACCCGTAAAAAAAAATAAAAAATTACCAGCATTGTTACCACAATTTTAAGTTTGTGTACATCAATATTGCAGTAACAATTTACTGGGTGCGATATATATTCGGTCAAAATCATATTTCTATCTTAGGCTTCTGTAATATCTATTTTTACAGAGGCCTATGAGAAATAACATTACTTGTTTGATGCCTGTGATTACCAAGCTATAACACAGGCACTAACGGGGCTAATACATAAAAAAAATGCACTACCTACCCCGTTTCCCACATTATTGGTAGTAAAACATTGTCATGTAATGCTTTACTAACCGCTAAATCAACCAACGGGTTAACCCCCTTCCCTCCCAGGAGGCCTAACTACCCTCCCAGGAACAACTACCCACTACATTCACAACAAATTTACTCCCCCGCCACCTTCTAGACTAATGCCAAATATCCCTATTAGCCAAATGTGACAAATAGTAGTTTGGGGCATACCCTGCTCAGATTAATGAAAACAGAGGTTTGGGACAGAACTAGGGTGAATACTGAGCATAACATCAACATCTGATTTCAAATAGAAGACTAATTTGTAAACGAACATAATTTATGCAAATCAGTGAGGCTGTTATGTTAATACGTACTAAAAACCTCTAGCTGAATCATCTGCACAAATTAACTACTGTGTATATATATATATATATGTATATATGCTGGTGGATGGAAAGTCCTGACCACAGATTACAATGTGTCTAGTTCTCCCTCACCTGCTTTCCTAATCACTAGCACAGGTATTTAGAGCAGTGAGGTTTGCTTTTCAGTCTCTCTTCTTAGAGCCTGGAGGCTGGGGGTTTCGCTGCTCCCCTGCATCCAGTTCGGGGAGGACGCCCCCTTCAAGTATCGCAGTACCAGAGGATTTGCCTGGACACTTGGGACCGATTTCCCACCACGAACAGCTAAGACAAACAAACGTTTATTGCTGTATCTAAAAGACTGTATGCTGTATCTAGTGACCCTAAATGAGAGGGCATTGTTTTAAGCTGGGGAAACAGGTTAGTTGGCCAAGCAGCAGTTAGAGAGGCTGATTTTGCTGTGTAGTTAGATCCCTGAATGGGATAGGATTTCTTTATATGATTTGGTTTTTGTCTCTTGAAGTAACAGTGTGGGAAATATAACACTGATATGAGTAAACCGCTGAAGGTTAATAGCTGAGTGCCTCCTGCCTACACATGTTAAAGCTGCAGTCCCTAACTGGGATGAAAATAAAGCAGACAGAAGCCTGAGTTAAGCAACATAATACTTTGTATGATCCTGTTATTTGTATAATTAACCCTAGAAGACTGTGTCGGGAAGATCCCAGATAGACGTCAGCGCTACAAAAGAGGGGCGTTTGTCACAATATATATATATATATATACACACACACACACACACACACACACACACTTATATATATATATATATATATATATATATACACACACACACACACACATATATATATATATACCTATATATATATATATGTGTGTGTGTGTGTATATATATATATAAATGTGTGTGTGTGTGTGTGTGTGTGTGTATATATATATATATATATATATATATATAAATGTGTGTGTGTGGATATATATATATATATATATATATATATATATATATATATCCACACACATATACACTGGCGACACACTTTATTCGAGCTCGGCTAGTCCCACGAAGTCGGGTATACCCGGGTGTATTGAGGTTTGTGACTGTTTTCTGCCCGAGTGCATTGAGGTATTTTCTAGGCAGGGATTGAAGCATTTTATTCCCACTGGCTGCAATACTGCACAGTATATATATATATACTGCATTACAATTCATTAATTTATGCCATCTGGTAGACACACGAAGCATTGCAGCCTATTAAATCCTAATCATTACAATTTAACAGATCAGCCGCCCGTCAGCCAGGCATGAACCCAGGCTGGGAAGGCAAACACAACGGGGCTTGTCAGAGGTGAGGAGTGGCGCATTCCAGGTATCTGCCAGGTACAAACTGGGCATTTGCTCGAATAAAGTGTGTCGGTGCAGTACATGTACACATACACAGTCATGTGAAAAAGAAAGTACACCCTCTTTGAATTCCATGGTTTTACATATCAGGACATAATAACAATCATCTGTTCCTTAGCAGATCAAAAAATTAGGTAAATACAACCTCAGTTGAACAACAACACATGACATAATACACTGTGTCATTATTTATTTAACAAAAATAAAGCCACAATGGAGAAGCTATGTGTGAAAAACTAAGTACACCCTTACTGCTTCTATAGAAATTAAGATGCTAAGTAGTAGACAAGTGCTGCTAATCAAATGCCCTTGATTAATTGATCATCAGCAAGTGTGACCACCTCTATAAAAGCCAAAGTTTTAGCAGTTTGCTGGTCTGGAGCATTCAGGTGTGTGTTAACACAAAGCCAAGGAGGAAAGACATCAGCAATGATCTTAGAGAAGCACTTTTTGTTGCCCATTAATCTGGGAAGGGTTATAAGACCATTTCCAAACAATTTAAAGTCCATCATTCTACAGTGAGAAAGATTATTCAAAAGTGGAAAACATTCAAGACAGTTGCCAATCTTCCCAGGAGTGGACATCCCAGCAAATTCACCCCAAGGTCAGACCGTGCAATGCTCAGAGAATTTGCAAAAAACCCAAGAGTTACATCTCAGACTCTACAGGCCTCAGTTAGCATGTTAAATGTTAAAGTTCATGACGGTACAATTAGAAAAAGACTGAACAAGTATGGTTTGTTTGGAAGGGTTGCCAGGAGAAAGCTTCTTCTCTCTAAAAAGAACATGGCACCACAGCTTAGGTTTGCAAAGTTGCATCTAAACAAACCACAAGACTTCTGGAACAATGTCCTTTGGACAGACGAGACCAAAGTGGAGATGTTTGGCCATAATGCACAGCGCCACATTTGGCGAAAACCAAACACAGCATTTCAGCACAAACACCTCATACCAACTGTAAAGCATGGTGTTGGAGGGGTGATGATTTGGGCTTGTTTTTGCAGCCACAGGACCTGGGAACCTTGCAGTCATTGAGTCGACCATGAACTCCTCTGTATACCAAAATATTCTAGAGTCAAATGTGAGGCCATCTGTCCGACAGCTAAAGCTTGGCCGAAATTGGGTCATGCAACAGGACATTGATCCCAAGCACACCAGCAAATCTGCAACAGAATGGCTGAAAAAGAAAAGAATCAGGGTGTTGCAATGGCCCAGTCAAAGTCCAGACCTCAACCCGATTGATATGCTGTGGCTGGACCTTAAGAGAGCTGTGCATAAACAAATGCCCTTAAACCTCAATGAACTGAAGCAACCTTGTAAAGAAGAGTTGGTCAAAATTCCTCCACAACGATGTGAGAAACTGATAAAGTCATACAGAAAATTATTACTTCAAGTTATTGCTGCTAAAGGTGTTCGACAAGCTATTGAATCATAAGGTATACTTAGATTTTCAACATAGCTTCTCCATTTTTGCTTTATTTTTGTTAAATAAATCATGACACGGTGTAATATGTCATGTGTTGTTGTTCATCTGAGGTTGTATTTACCTAATTTTAAGACCTGCTAAGGAAAAGATGATTGTTATTATGTTATTATGTCCCCTTGAATTAAAGCTGAAAGTCTGCACTTCTATTGCACATCAGTTGTTTCATTTAAAATCCATTGTGGTGGCGTACAGAGACAAAATTATGAAAATTGTGTCAATGTCCAATTATTTCCGGACCTAACTGGAGAGAGAGAGAGAGAGAGAAAGAGAGAGAGAAAGAGAGAGAGAGAGAGAAAGAGAAAGAGAGAGAGAGAGAGAGGTAGATAGAGAGATCGATAAAGAGATAGATAGAGAGATAAAGATATAGAGAGATTAGATAGATATAGATAGATTAGATAGATATAGTGTGGTTGACAAATCACCAAAAAATCTACTCGCCACACAAAAAAATCTACTCGCCATCTAGTACCAAACGTATGCTGCTTGGGCCAATAGGAGCTCGCCACGATGTTAAATCCAATCGCCCGGGGCGAGCAAATGTATAGGTTTGTCGAACACTGGATATAGATATAGATAGATATAGATTAGATAGATATAGCTTGATAGATATAGCTTGATAGATAGATATAGATTGATAGATAGATATAGATTGATGATAGATATAGATTGATAGATATAGAATCTAGATCATGCCCAACATCAATAGCTATAGTAGTGCCAAAACTATGCCTAAATCAAGCCATTTTGTTCATAATATTTAGATATGGATAACTAAGGATAACTATAATTAATTGAGCCTTGTGAATTGGGGACACGTCTGCACCAAAAACCAAAAAAGTGCATCACAGCCACCAGTAGGGTTGTCTGGTGTCCAGTATTGAAGCCGACTGTCTTGAATTTGGACACTGTCCAGTAAAAAAATAGAGGTAATACTGGACATGTATGAGTCCAGTATTACCTCTTTGGATATAATGAAATGTCTGGCTTGCCCCACCCCCCCCCCCCCCCGAGATTTCCCCGAGCAGGGAGAGAGCAGGGCTGTTGCTAGGGGGCTGAGCAGCTTCCTCCATCCTGATTGGCTGCATTACCACGAACAGCTAATCAGTAGGAGTTGTCAGGAGACCAAGGGGTTGGGGCCAAGGAGAGGAGGAAACAGCATGGAGCGGAGAGAGGTGTGTGTGTATCTCGAGTACGTCACACCTTTCACCATTGTGACCAGTATTCTTGGAGAAGTCACCTGGCGACCCTAGTCACTAGCCAAGTTTAAGTGGCCGTAAATCTCCCAAAAAAGTAGGCAATAGTGCTGCTGCAGAATTAAGATAGGAATTTGATGCAGCACAGATGTTTCAGAATCAAGGTTAACAAAATGCATTATTTTCACAGAATGGCTGTTAAAAATTATGTTATTGTAATAATTGAAATTCACTAATACAGATTTAACAGTAGGGCCACAGAAAACAATGGTTAAAGGGGGTAATACTATAGATATGTGAATAAATAAAATACACATTTAAATTCATATTTATGTAACTACCTTTCCCTGTGTCTATGGAACTACTTGTGCTGCCTTTACCTGTGGCTCACAGAA